>NW_025971281.1:0-10869 GCF_021869965.1 Rhincodon typus | reverse complement strand
ACCAAGCATGGTAACAAAACGTCTGCAAAACAACAAACCAGCTCGGCGAGCCAACCAACCTCAACAGTAGTCCCCAGCATTACAGATACCAGCTTTCAGCCAATTCAATTCATTCCATGTGATTTCAAGAATTGGTTGGAGGCAATGGATACTGCGAAGGCCCTGATAACATTCCAACAATAGTACTGAAGAATTATGCTCCAGATTGTGCTGCTCCCCTAGCCAAGCTCTTTCAGTACAATTACAACGCTAGCATCTACCCGACAATGTGGAAAATTGCCGAGGTATATCCTGAGCACAAAAAGCAGGACAAATCCAACCTGACTGATTACGATCCCATTAGGCTACTCTCGATCATCAGTAAAGTGATGGATGGTGTCATCAATAATGCTATCATGCAACACCTATTCAGCAATAAGTTGCTCACTAATGCCCAGTTTAGGTTCCGCCAGGGCCACTCAGCTCCTGACCTCATTACAGCCTTGATTCAAACACGTCAAAGAGCTGAATTCCAGAGGTAAGGTAAGACTGCAGTCTTTGACATCAAGACTGTATTCAATCGAGTGTGGCATCAGGGAGCCTTAGCAAAACTGGAATCAATAGATATCAGGGCAAACTCTCCACTGGTTGGAGTCATCTTTGGTTTTGGTTGTTGTAGGTCAGTCATCTCAAGTCCAGGACATCTCTGTAAAAGGCCCAATCATCTTCAGTTGCTTCATCAATGACCATCCATCATAAAGTCAGAAGTGGGGATGTTCGCCAATGATTGCACAATGTTCAGCAACATTCACAACTCTTCAGATACTGAAGCAGTCCATGCTCAAAATCAACATATTCTGGACAACATCCAGGTTTGGGCTGACAAGTGGCAAGTAACTTTCATGACACACAAATGCCAAGCAATGACCATCTCCAATAAGAGACGATCTAACCACGGCCCCTTGATATTCAATGGTGTTACCATTACTGAATCCCCTACTAACAATGTCCTGAGGGTTACCATTGACAAGAAACTCTACTGGACTCACCACTTAAACACAGTGGGTACTAAACAAGTCAGAGACTTGAATACTGTGGTGAGTAACTCGACTCCTGACTCCCCAAAGCCTGTCCATCATCTACAAGGCACAGGTCAGGAATGTGATGGAATACTACCTATTTGTCTGATGGTGCAGCTCCAACAATATTCAAGAAGCTTGGCAACATCCAACACAAAGCAGTCCACTTGAATGGCAACACATCCAAAAATATCCACACCCTCCACCACCAATACTCAACAGTAGCAGTGTGTACTATCCACAATATGCACTGCAGAAATCCACCAAAGATCCTTAGAGAGCAATTTGCAAACTCATAACCACTTTCATCTAAAAGGTCACAGACAATGTGTACATAGGAACACTACCACCTGCAAGTTCCTCTTCAAGCCACTTACCAGCCTGACTTGGAATATATCACCATTCCTTCAATGTCGCTGGGTCAAAATCCTGGAATTCTCTCCATAAGGGCACTTTGGGTCAATCTATAGCATGTGGACTGCAGCAGTTCAAGAAGGCAGTCACTATCACCTTCTCAAAGGCAATGAGGGGCAGGCAATAAATGCTGGCCAGCAAGCGATGCCCGTACCCCATGAACGAATACAGAAAGATTATATCACCCTTTGGCTCCTATTTGTAAGCCAAATTTGGATCTGGTTTGCCAACCTGCCTTGGATCCCATAGGTTGTTACTTTTTGGACAAGCCTTCTACATGGGACCTTGTGAAAGGAATGCAATGAATGGAGGGATACGGACCAAGGGCAGGCAGAAGGGATTAGTTTAATTTGGCGTCATGGTCGGCACAACATCGTGGGCTGAAGGGCCCGTTTCTGTGGTGTACAGTTCTATGTTTTATGAAGTCCAAGTAAACTATGATAACTATCAATATATTTAGACACCTTTCTAAAAAGTTCAATTAAATTAGTCAGACAGGATCTCCCTCTAACAAATCCATGACGACTATCCCTGATCAATCCCTCCCCTTCCAAGTATTGATTAATTCGGTCCTTCTGAATTTTTCCTAATAATTTCCCTCCCACTGATATCAGACTAAGTGGTATGTAATTACCTGACCTACCTCTGCTGCCCTACTTGAGCAAAGGAAATACATTAACTATCTTCCTGTCACCTGGTTCTTTGCATGTGGCTAGTAAAGAATGAAATATATTCATCACAGCCCCAGAAATCTCCTGCACTGCCTCCCATAGCAGCCTGGGAAACATCTCATCAGGCCTTGGAGATTTATGCTCCTGTATGGCACTAAAACATCTAATATCTCCTCTTTATTAATCTTAACCTGTTCATGAACATCACCATCCCAAATGATATCCCTGGCTACAATGTCTTTCTTCTCTGTGAGAAGTAGATGAGAAGTATTCATTTAAGACTTTATTCACACCCATTGGCTCCATGCACAGATTGTCCCTTTGGTCTCTAAAAGCTCCCACTCTTTCTCTAGTAATCCTCCTCTTCTTAATATACTCAGAAAAAAGCACTGGAGTTTTCTTGATTCCATTTGCCAAAAATATTTCGTGGCCCCTCTTTGCCACCAAAAATCTCCAGAAGGAAGTCAACCAACATGAGCATAAATCAAATTAATAAAGGACCATCTAATAAATGAAATTAGTGAGCCATATGATAGCCTCAGATTGAATTATTCATTTTTACAGCTGAAGCCGAGAAAGGCAAAATCCAATTATGTCAGAAATAATTGAAATGGTCATCGATTTTATAACTTCTAACTGAATGCTTAAACCATTACCAACTGTAAACCCAATGTGTAACATAATGCATATAAAGGCAATTGGTAAGATCATTGCTGAATGTAAACTAAAACTGCAACAAAATGCTGACTGTAAACATTAATGTTAATCAAAACCTTTTGTAAACTCGGTGTTAATGCAATGTTGGCTACAATGAAATTAATTTTTTTAATGAAATGCTTGCTGTAAACAGATGGTCCTAAAGATTATTGTAATATGCTAATTACATAAAAATGTTAGCTTTGATTCATTTTGATGGTGATTAATTTTAGGATCGTTAATATCTGTGCCTGTTTCTGTCTTCGATAACATTAGTAAGAAGAATTTGACTTTCACTTTGATTGTGCTGTATTGGCTTGACAATAGGAGACAGAGGGTTGTGGCGGAAGGTCGTTTTTCAGATTGGACGCCTGTGATCAGTGGTGTTCTGCAGGGATGAGTGCTGGGTTTATTTTTGTTTGTCATTTATATAAACAATTGGATGACAATTTACGAGGAATATTTAGTAAGTTTCTAGATGACACAAAAATTGCTGGTATAGTCAACAGTGAAGGCGTGGATTTGTGGTGGTGGCGTCAGAGGTGTGTTTGGGTTTCCAGCGGTTTCTGCATTAATGTGGTGGTATTGGTGCCAACTCATTGCTGCTGCAGAGGCAGGTTTGGGTTCCTGGCAGCATCTGCTTCCAGCGCACATTCATGGAGGTAGAGGCAGATGCGAGCTTGGGCCCAGTACGAGATACAGCAGCACCAGCAGGGGCTGCATTGGTGAGGTGAGCCTGAAGCAAACTCACGGCAGCGGTGGAATCCGGTTTGGGCCAGTGCAGTACCAGGGGTATCGGTGGCATTTTCACACATACAGATAATTTATCAGTTATGCAACTGGTTCACTAGTTTCACGTAGTTGAGCACATTTGCAAGCTAAGGCAACTGCTTTATCTTAAACTTTAAATCATTAGTGGTACTTGCATATTGAAATATCAGTCTGGAGTACTGAGACTGAGTGCCTGCACTGTTACAAAAAGAAAGTGCCGGCGACAAGAACAAAAACAGTTGAGAAACTCAGCAGATAGTAGGAACTGCAGATGCTGGAGAATCTGAGAAAACAAGGTGTAGAGCTGGATGAACACAGCAGGCCAAGCAGCATCAGAGGAGCAGGAAAGCTGACATTTCGGGCCTAGACCCTTCTTCAGAAATGGCTTTATTTGTTTCAGGAGTCGCAGGGAGAGCAATGTTCTTAATGTAGACATTGTCACGGTTGTGGCCAAATTGGGAAGGCCTAAATGTGGACTGTAGTCCATTGGGGATGATCCGGTTCCGTAGGCATGTACTAAGAAAGGTAATGTGGCTGTAGTATCTGGTTTGCTTCAGGACATGGTCGAGCAGTTTCAGGGCCGAAGAGATTACAGGAAAGTTGCAGTGGGAGAGAGATCCACTGAGGTCTTTCCGGAGGGAGGAGGGTAACTTCTTCAAGGTAGGCATCCTTAGAAGAGGCTTCGCAGTAGGTTTAAAATTATTTCAGAGATAGTAGGAGCTGCAGGTGCTGGAGAATCTGAGATAACAAGGTGTAGAGCTGGATGAACACAGCAGGCCAAGCAGGATCAGAGGAGCAGGAAAGCTGAAATTTCTGAAGAAGGGTCTAGGCCCGAAACGTCAGCTTTCCTGCTCCTCTGACGCTGCTTGGCCTGCTGTGTTCATCCAGATCTACACCTTATTATGTGAGAAACTCAGCAGGTCTGGCAGCATCTGTGGAGAGGAAAGCAGAGATAACATTGAGTTCAATGACACTTTGTCTGAACTGAAAGTAAATAGGTGGTACTTATGCCAATGACATGGGGTGAGAAGCAAGTTGAATAGATGAAAACGACAGCCACAGAGAAAGAGAGAAGAAAGGGAAACAGACAAAGGGATTTGCTGATCGTTAGCTAGGAGAAAAGTAAATGCTGAGAGCACAGAAAAAGGCCCTTCAACCCTTTGGGAGATAGTAAGTCCCGACACGAAATGTCAGCTTTCCTGCTCCTCTGATGCTGCCTGGTCTGCTGTGCTCCTCCAGCTCCACACTGTGTTATCTCTTCAACCCACTGGGCCTGCACCGGTCAAAAAGAATCACTTAACTATTCGAACCCTCGTTTGGCAGTCTCGGTTGGAATTGGAATCTACGACCCCATCCGAAGGCTAACGTACTAATACTGCATGAAGCAGATGTGGCAGAAACTTAAATAAAAAGCAACTTTTCCAGCAGTCCCATTTTCAATTGCTCTTTCCATAGCACTTTGTGTTTACGCACACCAAACACTTGTGTATTTACTGTTTCCCACATGACCGTCCAAAGCTACAAGTCCTTCGTCTAAATATCACGTGTGCTTCCAGAAAACCGTTGTTTTTGGAATGTACGTGACGCGGGTGAATTTGAAGGAGGTATTGGCCATAACCAGCCTGCTCTGGGAGGAACATAAAACCTTCCCTTTAACCAGCCCGCTCTGCTAGGACTACACTCACCGCGGCCTGACAACCAGGCCAAACACCACTGCGCCTGCGCCTCCACTCCAACACGCCACGCCCCCCAACCCGGGGCGGGGTTAAAATTGTTACAGCGATAGTAGGAACCGCCGATGCTGGAGAATCTGAGATAACAAGGTGTAGAGCTGGATGAACACAGCAGGCCAAGCAGCATCATAAGAGCAGGAAAGGTGACGTTTCGGGTCGAGACCCTTCAACGGAATAGTCCGCACCGCGGGAGAGATCGGCGAGGTTGATCATTGTTTATATTTATTTTAGGGAGGTTTAGGATGAATTATTGTTGAAATATCTTTCACGCCACTAAATTTGAATAGTCAGGAGGTAACGTTTGCTTTAAGTGAGAGTATCTGAAAAGTTAAAAGATTTAATTATTTAATGTAGGGTTTCCATTCCCTCCCCACCGTCTTGAACGGTGGTGGGTCAGTCCAGTAGGCGGAACTGACGTTACTGTAAGACGGCAGCGTGGAGGCTGCGAGCGCACTTTGAGAAAGGATAATCCTGAGGGGCAGAGCGGCACCCCGAGAGAGGGGTATCAGGGGCAGAGGGGATTTGGGGACCCCGAGAGAGGGTGACCCGGGCGGGTTAGAGTGGACCCTGAAAGAGCGGCACCAGGGGCAGAGCAGCGCTCCGAGAAAGGGGCACAGGGGAAGAGCGGCACCCCGAGAGAGGGTCACTGCAGAACTCAGAAACAGTGTGGCACTGGGGACAGAGCATCTGACTGGCATCTAGACCGGAGGCGGAGAGACGACGCTGAGATTGTGTGTGAAAAATAATCCCGGTAAATTTTACTTGCGCTGGTGTCTCCTTCAGTGAGCAATAGCATTTGGTAAATGAAAATTGGTGATGGAGTGGAGCTGTGTGTATGTTAGCACCTCTCGGGAGGGAGGATTGCTGTGAGTGGACATTTTTTTTAACTAGCCCTTACCACCTGCTTTCCCAAGGTATCTATCAAAAGCAACTTTTATCTCTCCCTTACACAATAACGGAGTGTCGGAGAAATGCAACTGGTATGGCAACATCTGTAGACAGGAACCAGTTAAAGTTTTGACTCCAGTGATCAATGTCAGGATTGAAAATAGCTGGGGAAGATTGGAATTTAGACTGATGACAGGGTTTGGGTGGATGGTCTAGAGAATAGAGCACATGGACGTTGTGCCCAGAGAAAGACAGAGAGAAAAAAGGGAAGGAGATTGTTGATGATAAGCTGTGGGAGAGGTCATAGCTTGGTGGGGTGCTAACTGGAAGTGTGGATGTTTGAAATGAGTTGGCTGTGCTGGGAGCAGCCCATACAAGACAGAACTAGGGGCCTGGGGAAGGGAATGAATGAGGGACAGGGTGTTCACATTCTGTATTTGTTAAACTGAGTATTGAGTCCTGAAGGCTGTATAAGAGATCGAGGCAGAAGATGAAGTGTTGTTCCAGCAAGGCACAATGCAAGCTGGAGGAGCACTACAGGTGGGTGTAGACCGAAATGTTGGGATGGGAACACAGAGGTGTATTGGAGTGGCAGGCAGGCAGCTGGAAACCTGGGATAATTTTTAAGGATAGAGAGTAGGTATTTGGCAAAGTGATTATCCAGTCTGCATTTAGTCTCCCCAACGCAGAAGATAATGTCTTGTAAGTGGTGAATACAGTAGACTAGATTGAATAAAGTATAAATAAATTGCTGCTTCAAGTGGAAGACATGTATAGGGCTGTGGATAGTAAGGGAGGGAGGATCTACATAGGCAAGTGTTTTACCTTCTGCAATTGCCTGGGAAGGTGCTGTGGAAACGTGGATTTGTAGGGTGCAGCGGAGATGTGGATCAGGGTGTCCCATGTCTCAGAGAACTGTTCCTGGAGGGGAGGGGAGGAGAATGACTACTTCTGTTCCTCCTACTTATGGTCTTGTGTATCTAGTGGTGGCATCCCGCTATAGGTAGTGGAAATGGTAGCTTGTGATCCTTTGGATGTGAAGGCTGGTGGGGTGGGAAGTTAGGATCAAGGGGAACCTATTGTTGTGGGTGGGGAAGAAAGAGGTGAGGACAGAAGTGCAGGAAATGGATTGGATATGGCTGATGGCCTTGTCAACCATGAAACCAGGGAACCCTGAGACTTTTGAAGCTCCCCACAGAAGATGGCATTATCAGAACAGATGCAATCTAGATGGAGAAACTGGGAGAATCAGATGGCGAGGTGTAGAGCTGGATAAACACAGCAGGCCAAGCAGCATCAGAGGAGCAGGAAGACTGACGTTTCGGGCCTAGACCCTTCTTCAGGCCTGCTGTGTTTATCCAGCTCTACACCTTGTTATCTCAGATTCTCCAGCATCTGCAGTTCCTACTATCTCCGAATCAGATGGCGTCCTTACAGGAAGCAGGGTGTGATGAAATATCATCAAGGTAACTGTGGGAGTCAGTGAGTTTGTACCAGATATCGGTGGCCAGACAGATCCAACCCTGACTTTGTAATCAGATTGCTGACAAGGGTGGTGCTGTTGTTATATAGCATACTTTTTTTCTACCAGAGCGCCAGCTGTCAGACACCTCTTCTCCCAAACCATGACCACACCATTGAAAATCAAGCAATTATTTCAATGAGCATGACTATTCTCGTTTAATCTGCGAATTTCTGCCCCACAGCTTCCCAACTTCTAGTCTCCCAAACCTGGACAGCCTACTTCTACCTTCTTTCCAAAATACACAAACAGGATTGCATGGGCATACCCATTGTTTCAGTCTGTTTCTGCCCCACAGAACTTGTTTCTTCCTACCTAATTTAGTTTTTTCTGCCCTTGTCCAATTCCTTCCCACTTACATACATGAATCATCTAATGATTTATACTGGTATCAAAATTTCCAGTTTGCTTGCACCAGCTGCTTTCTCTTCACCATGGAGTCCCTCGACACATCTGTCTCCCTTCAGGGATGGTGTGAGTGCTCACTGCTTCTTTCTTAAGCGCAAGTCTGAACTGTACCCATCTCCTACCTGACTGGCTGAGCTCGTCCTCACTTTAAACAACGTCTCCTTTAACTCCCCTCACTTTGTTCAGCTCAGGATTTCATAGAATCCCTACAGTGTGGAGACAGGCCTTTCGGCCCAACAAGTTCACACCGCCCGTCCGAAAAGTATCCCACCCGGACCCACTCCCCTAATTTTCCATGTCTAACCCACCTAACCTAAACACCCCTGGGCACTACAGGCAATTTAGCATGGCCAATCTACCTACTCTGCACATTTTTGGACTGTGGGAGGAAACCAGAGCACCCGGAGGAAACCCACGCAGACACGGGAAGAATGTGCAAACTCCACGCAGACAGTCGCCCGAGGCTGGAATCAAACCTGGGTCCCTGGTGCTGTGAGGCAGCAGTGCTAACCACTGTGGCCAAGGGTATCCACATGGACTCTAGATATGCCTGCCTCTTTGTGGAGCATTCATTGCTCCAGTACTATGGGATCCCACCCCACAGCTCTTTCTCTGGTACATTGATGACATAATTAGTGCTGCTTCCCTTTCTTGCTGGGTATTGGAAAAAAATGATCAATTTTGCTTGCAATTTCCATCCTGCTTTCACTTTCACCTGGTCCATTTCTGACTGTTCCCTTCCCTTCCTCAACATCTCTGTTTTCTCATATGGGAATAGACTGGCTACCAATATCCATTGCAAACCAATCAAATCCTACAGTTACCTTGACTATTCATCCTCACAGTCTGCTTCTGGTAAGGACTCCATCCCTTTCTCCTTAATTCTCCTTCTCTGTCATATCTGTTCTGGTAATGCCATCTTCTACAGTGCAGCCCTCTCAAATGTCCGCCTCTTTCCTCAACCCAGGATTCACCGTCACGACGGTTGACAGGGCTCTCAGTCGTATCTGACACATTTTCTGCACTTCTGCCCTCACCCATTCTCTCCACTTCCACAACAACGATAGGGTCCCCAATTTCTTGCTTTCTGCACCACAAGGCTCCTCAGCCAAAAGAAAGATGACTCCATTTCTGCCACCACCTTTGCCAGCATTCCACATGGTTAATTTCCTCCAGGATACCCTGGTGAGCTCTTCCTCCACTCCCAGTACCTCCCCATGGCACCTTCCCATGCATTTGCAGAAGGTGCAGCACTTGCTCGTTTATCACATCATTATCCAAGGTCCCACACACTCCTTCCAGGTGAAGCAGCCATGCATTCAATCAAGCCTTTTATTCACTCCTGGGATGCAGGCATTGCTGGCTGGGCCAGAATTTATTGACTGTCCGTAGTTACCCTTGAGAAGGTGGTGGTGAACTGTCTTCTTGAGCCACTGTGTGCTTTAGGTTGATCCACAGTGCTGTTGGGATGGGAATTCCAGGATTTTGACCCAGCAACAGTGAAGGAATGACAATATCTTTCCAAGTCAGTTGGGGTGTGGCATGGAGTAGGGTGGAGTCATAGAGATGTACAACATGGAAACAGACCCTTTGGTCCAACTTGTGCGTGCCAGCCACATATCCTAAATAAATCTAATCCCATTTGCCATCATTTTGCCTGTATCTTTCTAAATCCTTCCTATTCATATACCCATCCAGATGTCTTTAAATGTTGTAATTGTACCAGCCATCACCACTTCCTCTGGCAGCTCATTCCATACATGCATCACCCTCTGTGTGAAAATGTTGCCCCTTAGGTCCCTTTTAAATCTTTTCCCTCCTCACCTTAAACCTACGGTTCTAGTTTTTGACAACCCCCCCACCCCGGGGGAAAAGACTTTGTTTTCACTCTATCCATGCCTCTCATGATTTTATAAACCTCAGCCTCTGATGATCTGGGGAAAATAGCCCCAGCCTATTCTGTCTGTGCCTATAGCTTAAACCCTCCAACTCTGGCAACATCCTTGTAAATCTTTTCTGAACCCTTTCAAGTTTCAATCATCCTTCCAATAGCAGGGAGACCAGAACTGTATGCAGTATTCCAGAAGTGGCCTAACCAATGTCCTGTGTAGCCACAACATGATCTCCCAACTCCTAGACTCAATGCACTGCCCAGTAAAGGCAAGTGTACCAAATGCCTTCTTTACTACCCTGTCTACCTGCAACTCCACTTTCAAGGAACTATGAACCTGCACGCCAAGGTCTGTTTGTTCAGCAACACTCCCCAGTCCTGCCCTGGTTTTCCTTTCCAAAATGCACATTTATCTAAATTAAACTCCATTGCCACTCTTTAACCCGTTGGCCCAATCTGATCAAGGTCCCATTGTACTCTGAGGTAAACTTCTTCGCTGTTCACTATGCCTCCAATTTTGGTGTTATCTGCAAAATTATTAACCATACCTTCTGTGTTCACATGGGAATGTGGAGTTTGAAACACAGACAGACCAGTCAAAGTCTTACTGAATGGCAGGGTACGCTCAAAGGGTCGAATGGATTACTTCTGTTCTTATTTCATAAGCTTGTATGAAAACATGGAAGAGATAGTAGGAACTGCCGATGCTGGAGAATCTGAGATAACAACGTGTAGAGCTGGATGAACACAGCAGGCCAGGCAGCATCAGAGGAGCAGGAAAGCTGACGTTTCGGGTCTGGTCCTGCTCCTCTGATGC
>NW_025971280.1:0-10870 GCF_021869965.1 Rhincodon typus | reverse complement strand
TTCTGAAGAAGGGTCTAGGCCCGAAACGTCAGCTTTCCTGCTCCTCTGATGCTGCTTGGCCTGTTGTGTTCATCCAGCTCTACACCTTGTCATCCTTGTACATAGTAGTCAGGTGTTGAGGTGACAGGTCGTGAATTACGTGGTGCAGAAATCCTAGTCTCTGTTCTACTCTTGTTAACCACAATACTATATGACTAGTCCAGTTCATTTTATGGTCATGTTGATAGTGGGTGATTCAGCTATGGTAATGCTAATACCATTGAACATCAATGGACGGTTGTTAGAATTTGCTTGATAGGGTCATTGCCTGGGCTGGAGAAGAGCTTGCACTGGAAGCAGTGTTGTATCAACAACACAGGCAAAATATAGAATGAGGTCCTGCTGAGCGAGTATGAGAAGTTAAATTAAAAAAAAAACTTCAAAAGGTCACAATCTCTTAAGCCATGTGCAAATTGGCCTTGGATGAATAAGATTCACTTCTCTAATGTATGGCTGAAAGACTGGTGTGGGAGAAGTGAGTTCTGAATCATGCAGCACTGCCAACAGTACTGAGGAAAGTGAGATCTGCACTGTTGGGATGATCTACACCTGAATCCTGCTGAAACTGGTGATCTTGCAAAGGTGCATAACCTTAAACAAGGGAGGTGAGTGATCTAGGTTGGATAAATGTAATACATCAAGGGATAGATTTAAGGAAAGAGAGCAAAATACTAATATGGAAAACGAGTCAGAGATGGGCAGGAAAGGACAGAGAAAAATAACTTTAGAATATACCAGCCGTCAAGACTGGATACTACAAAAATAAGAAAAAGTAAGACCCTGAATGAGTGTAACATTTATAACAAAGTGAATTGAAGTGAAAAATACAATCTGATAGCATACAGAGACGTGGCTGCAGGATGACAAGGTTCTAAGGTCTGAACACTGATGAGTAAATTACATAAATAGGAAACCGGGTAAAAGTGGTGAGGTAACACTCCTCAAATATCGTACTGTTAAACTTGGCTTTCATGAGATCAAAATTTAGAATCATATTTTCTGGAGATGAGGAATAACAGAATGAAGAAATCATGACTGAGAGTGATCTACAAGCTCACAAACAGTGGCCACCATGCTGGACAAAGAATGCAAAAAGAAATACTGGGTCTTGAGATAAGCAGATGGCAATAATCATAGATAGTAGGAACTGCAGATGCTGGTGAATCCGAGACAACAAGGTGCAGGGCTGGATGAACACAGCAGGCCAAGCAGCATCATAGGAGCAGAGAGGCTGACGTTTTGGGCCTAGACCCTTCATCAGAAAAGGCAATGATCATAGGTGACTTTTATCTAAATTTAAACCAGAAAATCTGACTGGTAATACTAGTCGTGAAGAAGAGTTCATAGAATGCCTTTGAGATGGTTTCTTAGAGCAGCCCATTCTGGAGCCAACCAGACAGCAGGCTGTAATAGACCTGCCATTGCATAATGCGACAATACAGGGCAAATGCACCTCTTAGCAGCGGTGATCATATCATGATTGAATTTTCTATCCAGTTTACAAGATAAAACATTGGGTCAAAGACTAATACTTTAAATTTAAATAAGGGTAACCACATGGACATGAAAGCTGAACTAGCTGAAGTGAACTCAGATATTGGTCTAGGATATAGATCAGTTGGTAAGCACAGGCAGATATTTAAGGGGATATTTTAGAATACTCAAAGTATATCCCTATAATAAAGAGAAATTCTAAAAGGGAGGACCACAATTCATAATTAACTGAAGAAGTTAAGGGAAGCAGCAAATTTAAACAAGAAGTATTAATTGTGCATAGATGAACAGTCAGATGTCAGGTCAGAATGCAAAGAATGGCAGAGAATGACTAGAAAATTAATCAGAACAAATAAATTAGAACATGAGAGGAATCTAGCTAGAAATGTTAAAACAGATAGCAAGAGTTTATATATGTATTTTAGAAAAGAAAAGGGTAAGTAAAGTTAGTACTTGTTCCCTAGAGAGTTAACTGTAGATAATAAAGTAGCAGAAGTAGTAACAGAAGATTGGAGGGTGTCAAATGTCATTCCCTTGGTTAAGAAAGGGAATAGGGATATTCGTGGAAATTACAGACCGGTCAGTCTTACTTCTGTGGTGGGCAAATTATTGGAGAGGATTCTAAGAGATAGTATTTATGATTATTTGGAAAAGCACAGTTTGATTAGAAATAGTCAGCATGGCTTTGTGAGGGGCAGGTCATGACCCACAAGCCTTAGTGAATTCTTTGAGGATGTGACAAATCACATCGATGAATGTAAAGCAATGGATGTGGTGTATATGGAGTTTAGCAAGGCATTTGATAAGGTTCCACATGGTAGGCTCATTCAGAAAGTAAGGAGGCATGGGATTCAGGGAAATTTGGCTGTCTGGAATCAAAACTGGCTGTCCAATAGAAGACAGAGGGTGGTAGTAGATAGAAAGTATTCAGCCTAGAGCTTGGTGACCAGTGGTGTTCCGCAGGGATCTGTTCTGGGACCTCTGCTCTTTGTGATCTTTATAAATGACTTGGATGAGGAAGTGGAAGGGTGGGTTAGTAAGTTTGCTGATGACACGAAGGTTGGAGGAGTTGTGGACAGTGTGGAGGGCTTTTATAGGTTGCAACGGGACACTGACAGGATGCAGAGCTGGGCAAAGAAGTGGCAGATGGAATTCAACCCAGAAAAGTATGAAGTGATTCATTTTGGAAGGTCGAATTTGAATGCAGAATACAGGGTTAATGCCAGGATTCTTGGCAGTGTGGAGGAACAGAGGGATCTTCGGGTCCACGTCCATAGATCCCTCAAAGTTGCTACCCAAGTTGATAGGGTTGTAATTTGGCATATGGTGTGTTGGCTTTCATTGGCAGTGGAATTGAGTTTAAGTGCCGCGAGGTTATGCTGCAGCTCTAGAAAACTCTGGTTAGACCACACTTGGAATGTTGTGTTCAGTTCTGGTCACCTCATTATAGGAAAGATGTGGAAGCTTTAGAGAGGGTGCAGACGAGATTTACCAGGATGCTGCCTGGAATGGAGGGCAGGTCTTATGAGGTAAGGATGAGGGAGCTAGGGCTTTTTTCATTGGAGCGAAGAAGAATGAGAGGTGACTTGATAGAGAAGTACAAGATGATGAGAGGCATAGATAGAGTGGATAGTCAGAGACTTTTTCCTAGGGCAGAAATAACTATTATGCAGGGGCATAATTTTAAGGTGATTGGAGGAAGGTATAGGGAAGATGTCTGAGGTAGGTTCTTCACACAGAGAGTGGTAGGCGTGTGGAATGCGCTGCCGGCAATGGTAGTGAAGTCAGATACTTAAAAGTCTCTAAAGCGACTCTTGGATAGGCACAAAGAGGATAGCAAAATATAGAGTATGCAGGGTAGATTGATCTTAGTAGGATAACAGGTCGGCACAACATCGTGAGCCGAAGGGCCGGTACTGTGCTGTACTGTTCTATGTTCTATGTTCTAAAGAAATAGTGGATTTTAAACAAATAAATATTTTGCTTTCATCTTCATTGCAGAGGACACAAAAAAGTCCCAGTCATATCTGCAAATCAGGAGACTGAAGGAAGAGAGGAACTTCATGAAATTATAATCACAAGAAGCAATACTGGGCAAGTTGATGGAACTGCCTGTTGAAAGGTCTCCAAATCCTCACAGACTTCAGAATGGAGTCTTAAAATAGGTGTCTAATAAGGTAGTGGATGTTTTCATACTAAATTTCCAAATTTGTTAGATTCTAGCAAGATTCTATCCAGTTGCCTTGATGTGAAGGCATTATTAGCATCAGTCACTAAAGAGATTATAACCATTTACTGGAATTCTTTGAAGGAATAACATACGCTGTGGCTAAAAGGATGTACTGTATTTGGATTTCCAGAAAAGATTTTACAAAATTCCATGCGAACTTGATAGGCGGATGAACTCAGGGCATATATGGGAACATGGGATTGGGATATCATAGCTATTACAGAAACATGGCTTAGAGAGGGGCAGGACTGGCAGCTCAATGTTCCAAGGTTTAGATGCTATAGGAAGGATTGAAAGGGAGGCAAGAGAGAAGGGGCAGTGGCGTTTTTGATTAGGGAAAACATTCCTGCTGTGCTTAGAGAAAATATTCCTGGGGGTCATCCAATGAAGCCATAAGGGTAGAACTCAGAAATAAGAAGGGCATGATCACCTTGCACTGTAGGGATTGTACTACAGGCCTCCAATAGTCAGATCCTTCGATCCAATTCATCCATGTAAACCAAGTTTCCCAAACTAAACTAGTACCATTTGCCTGCATTTGACCCATATCTCTCTAAACCTTTCCTATTCATGTACCTGTCCAAACATCTTTAAAATGTTATTTCTGGACCTGCATCTAGCATTTCCTCTGGCAGTTAATTCCACATACAAACCACCCTTTGTGTGAAAACGTTGCCCCTCAGGTGCCTTTTAAATCTTTCTCCTCTCATCTTAAAAATATGCCCCCTAGTTTGAACTCCCCTACCCTAGGGAAAAGGCCATAGCTATTCACCTTATCTATTCCCCTCATAATTTTATAAAACTCTATAAGTTCATCCCTCAATCTTCTACACTCCAGTGAAAAGAAGTCCCTCTGGTCCCAGTAACTTCCTTGTGAATCTCTTCTGAACCCTCTCCAATTTAATAATATCGTTTCTCTAGCAGGGAAGAGAGTACTGTACACAGTATTCCAAAAGTGGCCTCAGCAAAATCTTTTACAACTGGAGCATGACGTCTGAACTCCTATACTCAGTGGTCTGAGCAATGGAGGCAACCTGCCAAATGCCTTCTTTACCACCCTGTCTATTTGTGAAGCAACCTTTAAAGACCTCGTACCTGACCCCCCACATCCCTCTATTCGACAGTGCTCCCCAGAGCATTACCATTAAGTGTATAAGTTCTGTTAACTTACTAATCATACTTCCTTTAAAAACTCAACTGAGGATGTGACCAAGAAGATGGATGAGGGTAGAGTGGTAGACATTGTCTAGATGGAAATTAGTAAAGCCTTTGACAAGGTTCCACGTGGTAGACTGGTTAGTAAAGTTAGATCACATGGAATTCAGGGAGAGCTTGCCAATTGAATGCAAACTTGGCTTGACAGTAGAAGACAGAGGGTGGTGGTGGAAGGTTGTTTTTTGGACTGGAGGCTTGTGTTGCGTAGGGATCGGTCCTGGGTCCACTTTTGTTTGTAATTTACATAAATGATTTGGATAAAAATTTAAGAGGCCTGGTTAGTAAGTTTGCAGATGACGCCAAAATTGGTGGTACAGTTGAAAATGAAGAAGGTCATCCAAGATTATAAAAGGATATTGATCAATTGGGCCAATGGACCGAGGAGTGGCAGATGGAGTTTAATTTCCATAAATGTGAGGTGTTGCATTTAGGTAAGACAAACAAGGCAGGACTTACACAGTTAATGGCACGGTGCTGGGGACTGTTGTCGAACAAGAGACCCAGGGGTTCAAGTATATAGTTCATTGAAAGTTGTGTCATAGGTAGACAGGGTGGTGAAGAAGACATTTGGCACATTTGCCTTCATTGCTCAGACTACTGAGTATAGGAGTTAGGATGTCAGAACTAGACAACCTTTTTTTAGAATTATGGGTCACTCCTTCAGGACAAAATTAGGGGATTTTATTTCTGAGGGTTGTGCAATTTTGGAACTCTTTGCCTCAAGATGGTGGAGGTATTTTATTATTCATAAGTGGGATGACAGCATCGCTGGCTAGGCAGCATTTATTGCCCATCCCTCATTGCCCTGAGGACAGTTCAGAGTCAACCACATTGTGGGTCTGGAGTCACATGTAGGCCAGACCAGGTAAGCATGGCAGTTTCCTTCCCTAAAGGACATTAGTGAATCAGATGGGTTTTTCTCACAATCGACAATGGGTTCGTGGTCATCATTAGATTCTTAATTCCAAATATTAATTCCAGGTGAGGTGATTGAAGATAGACAGATCCTTGTTAGCCAAGTGAGTCAAAGGTTATTGGGGTAGACTGGAATGAGGAATCCAGAAAACAAATACGTCATACATGATCTCATTAAATGGCAAAGCAGGTGTAAATGGTCAAATGGCATTCTTATACTCCTAACATTTACGTTCATGTAGCCAAGGGGAATTAATGACTCCTGATAAAGCCTTAATAGGATCTAAGTATGCTAAAAACATCGAAATGTAATTTCATAGAACAACAGCGACTTATGCGGCTGATAGAAAATAACGCTTTAATTAAGATAATACCATCATATTCTTACAACCATGGCAGAGAAACCTAGCATTTATTGCTCATCATAAACTACCCTTCCGATGTAATGATGAGCCTTTTTCTTGAATCTAGAGGACAAACTACTTCCACAACGCCATTACGTAAAAACTCCATAGAAATTACATAGATTTTGATCCAACAATTATAATAGGAGTGGGGTGAGAGGAAGACCCCATGTCAGGCAGTCAGTCCAGTCTGTGACTATAGAATGTTCTGAGATATATCAAGCATGATGTCAGAGGCAAACAAATAAGTGAAATGGTTGGCAAATATTTTGATCCTTTACCTTCCAAAACTCAGGTAATTTATTAGTATTTGTAATGCATTTGTATCACTAAGGCTTATTTTTCTTTATTCTTTCATGGGATTTGGGCATCACACAGCAGTACCACTATTCGTTTCCCATCCTTAACTGTCCTCAAACTGGTGGTATGCTCAGCCACTTCAGGGCAGTTAAGAATCAACAACATTACTGTGAGTCTACAGACACTTGTAGGCCAAATGGGACAAGGATAGCAAATATTCTTCACTACTAAAGGATATTAGGGAACCAAATGAATTTTTACGGGAAGTGATGATGGTTTCATAGTCATCATTACTAAGACTGGTTTTAATTTCAATTAATTGAGTCTAAAATGTCTGCCAGAAGGGGATTTGATCGAAAATTGGGGTCACAATTTCTAGTGAGATATTAACAGCATAATTATTTACTTATTTTGCTAGATAAACTTAATACAAGAGTTATTTTAGAAATTTTTATTTCACCGAATTGATAATAAATTACTTGCCAAATTGTCAGCCAGGTTTTAAGGGAAGTTCACATATGGTTACAAATCAAATATACAGTAGGTCTATCATTCATCCTAGCTGACTCATTTTTGTTTATATTATACGTGGCAGTTGCCATACTACTGAAATCAGGATAAAAATTGAACACATGCAAAAATCTAAAGTTGAACACCAGAGTGTTCGAGAAATTACAAATCGTATGCTCAATGAAAACTCCCACTGGATGGCTGAACACATTTTCTTCTTTAACAAGGACATTTATTTTAAAACCCAAAGCCTTAGATTTGAATTTGTAAGATTATAAAGGAAACAGTGGGTGCCCGAGCTCAATATTCACTGTTCTTAAGTTGTGCAAGTGACAAACACAACCACTCGTTAAATACAAAAAAAACTGAAGAATACAAAATTAAAATCTACCCATATCAGCTTCTTCGCAAGAACATCCTAGGGAGTGTTTTTAATTTTTGCTCAAATATAGGTTATGTTACATTCTTAAATGGTGAGTTACCTAAATCACTGAAGCATCAACTAGCCCAGTGCATGATTACACTGACCTGACAGCAGGTCACCTGGAAAATGGGAGGGCCAAAAATAGATTTTCATGTTTTTAGAAAGAAACACTACTCCTTTGGGTAGCATACTTTCTAATGGACATTTTCAAGGTTACATGCTTTATTCCATACAATGCCAGAGAAATTGGGTCAAACAGGAAAACAGAAAAGGCATAATGGATGGGGAGTGTATTGGGAGGTTGTGGTAATAATAAGAAAATCAGTATTTTTGCAAGATCAATGTTGATTTTGTAAACCTTTTTAAAAAGTCATTATTCGTGATGAATTTAAGAGTCACCAATACAATAGACTAGTATTGTTGAATCACAAAGAAATTAGCAAAGCCAAGTATCAGATAAAATTGCTCCCTCAAATTAATAATGATTAGCATTGCTTATTCGAAGATAGATGTTAAACTTGCTTTTGTATATTTATTTTTTGATATCAATTCAAATATTTTGTTACTTTGTGATTTTTGTACATCGGCACCAAATCAAGACTGACGATCATTCAGCTGCGTTTCAAGTGAGTCATGCTCAGACAGCAGGAAGAGAAAAAGATCCTAGCTTTTTTTAATCTATATTTTATTGTTTAAATTTTTTTTGGTGAAGTTTTACTGGACTTTAAATTGGCTACCATAAACATAGAATAATAAAGATGACTACTTCTAGAAATTTCCAGCAATTACCAGGACAAAAGCAAACTCACCTCCTGGAATGTTTCTCTCTAAGCACCGTATGAACATTCCAGCCAAGCCAACACAAAGATCCGGTAAGAAAATGTCTACCTCAGCCAGTTCTGAATAAAGGAGACCATCAAAACCCATTATAGCTTGACTTGAAATGACTTAATGAAATGACTCCAGTTATATATTGTAAAATACACTGATTCCTGATATGGGAACAACAATCCATCTCATTAACTAAGTGTCTCAACATGAAGTCCCAGTCACAGAACTGAAATTAGTTTGTTTGAATCCTCTTAACTACATAGCATTGACAACTGTTTGACAGCCTCCTTGTGAAACCAGGCAGAACACATCATAGTATGCAGTTACAGGCATTGCTAAGCACCTGCACCTGATCAATAACTTGCAAAAGTTTGATTCATAGAAAGAAACCATTCTATATCTGCAAAGTATCTACTAAACCTTCGTCAGCTATTTGACAGCATCTGGGCTGCTGTGAAAGTGAGACTTCTATACACAAGCAACTCGAAGAACTTCAAATGGACACTGACTTACTGAGCTTTCTAACTCACATGAACAAATTCTACTGTGCTTGATTTCAAATAATTTGTAACTTCTTTCCTACTCCCCAGGTGTTCAATGTAGTAATAATCCATACTTTGGTTTAACCCGAAAGAATTTGTAATAGATGATTTTTAATTTGACTCTACATACTGGGTTTGAGGAAGCACACCATTGCCTATTTTTTAGAAAAAAATACAATGAAAATAAGAACATTAGAAATAAACCCATGTAATTAACATCAGTTAAAATCAGTAAAACCAATACAATTCACCTCTAGTTTTTGCCCGTGACAAGAGGCAAAAGTTCCAATGCTAATTATTTCAAAAAAAGTTCCATGTTAAATAAATTTATGGACAATGTCAGTGTGAGTTTACATCATTACTTGCAGGGAAACAGAATCTAAAATGATGCCATTTTAAACATGTCCAGTTTATTGCAACTGCTTCCAGATAAACTGTGCTGGCAGGAGTAAATTTGGTATGTTATTATATAACTAATTCTAAACCAAGATCAGTGTTAAATTCTCAACTAAGTACAGGATACATAATAGAGCACTCTGGTTTACTGGTAAGGAACAAAGACAAATGAATATCATGTACAGACTCAGTTCATGAAAATATATGAAGGATTCTTGTGATACAGTGGTAGTATCCCTACTTCTGAGCCAGGAGGCCTGGATTCAAGTCCCACCTGCTCCAGAGCTATTAAAAACATTTCTGAACAGACTGCTTATAAAATATCTGGTAAGATATGAGGGCTTGTGTGGTGCAGTGGTACTGTCCCTGTGCCTGGCCCATGAGCCCAAGCTCAAAAACTACCTGATCCAGAGGTAATTCACAACACATCTGAACAGGTTGATTAAAAAAAAATGATGACACACTAAGGGCTCTTGGGGTGCAGTGGTTGTCTCTCTACCACTGATTTAAGAGGTCTGACCCCAAGTCCCTGGAGGTACACAATAACATCTCTGAACAGGTTGATTAGAAAAAATCTATGACAACATACTAAGGGGAGCGATGTCGTTGTGGCACTGTCACTAGACTATTAATCCAGAGACCCAAGTAATGTTCTGAGGACCTGGGTTCCAATCCTCACATGACAGATGAAGAAATTTGAATTCAATAAATATGAAACATACTAGGGCACTTGTGGCCAATGGTAGTGGCCCTTACCTCTGATTCAGTAGGCCCTCGTTCAAGTCCCAACAACTCCAGAGGTATTTAATAACATTTCAAACATGTTATTTGGAAAATATGTATAACTTGAGTTGAACCAGTATGTATCATTTGCTAGTTCTGGAGGCTCTTGTGGTTTTGTGGTATAATCCTACCTCTAGATCAGGGGGCCCAGGTTCAAGTCAAATCCAGTCCAGAGATGCACTGCATCATGTCTGAACAGACTGATTAAAAATATTTATAGGGTCTTGTAATGATACCGCTGAGCCAGAAGATCCAAGAGAAGGGGTACATGGGCTTACAGAGAAAAAAGGGTATGGCTGCATTGCAAAGCAATTATTTCAATAATGATATCCATAGTGGGAGATGAAGAGACTGAGAATACAAGCATGAGAAAACAGCATAAAATAGGTTGTGGGTGAAGGGAGATGCAAGATCTATGGTTCTTTATGTAAATGTCTGCAGTCTTCAGAACAAACTAAACGAATCAACAGCACAAATACAGGCTAATGGGCATGATCTCAATGCCATTATAAAAATTGGTTACAAGGAGACCAAACTAACTATGCAGCGGTATGCAACTTTGCAAAAAGAACAAACCAGAAGGGAAGGGTGGTGGGGTGGCTTTGTTAGTATGAGATGAAATAAATATGATACCAAGAAACGATGTAGGATCGGATTATGTAGAATTCATATGGGTGAAGGTATAACATTACAAAAGGAAAAAACCCTGGTGGGAGTATCTAAAGGACCCCTCCAGGAAGCTGTTTTGTAAGACAGAGAATAAATCAGGAGATAATGAGGACATGAA
>NW_025971279.1:0-10872 GCF_021869965.1 Rhincodon typus | reverse complement strand
ATTTCAAAACCCCCTTCCCCTCCCCCTTTTCTGATGAAGGGTCTAGGCCCGAAACGTCAGCCTCTCTGCTCCTATGATGCTGCTTGGCCTGCTGTGTTCATCCAGCCCTGCACCTTGTTAACTCTGAAATTATTTTATTCAACAAAGGAACATATTTGAATTAAAGCCTTAAAAAAGATACTTCCTGAAGTTTATGGTAATAAATCCACAGAATATTGAGAAATGCTTCTTTCCAAGCAGTGCAAAGCTTTTGAGTGCAATATTACCTTTATTTAATTATTGTTTTAAGGGTTAAGCACAGGTCTAATAGTATTTTGTGCCCTCAAGATAGTCTTGTGCAGAACTGGGAACATTTTGGAATCGTTTGTTATGGAAATCATTGCCTTATATTGCTGATTATTTTATCATTAAAATTGGTAGAGGAATTCTAATATAGAGATGGCCTTTACATGCTGGACCTTTCCAATGGGATATGCAACAATCAGGGCTGAGCCCTTGGACAATGTTCTTTCCAATGCAAAATGTTTGTTGATGAAATTTTGACACGATGCACATTCGAAGGGAGAACAATTTTAGCTCCAACCATGGTCCTCACGTAGGAATATACTCTATGCGTCTGTAACATGATATTATCCCCCAAGGGTTGTTAAATTACATGGAGTCACAAAACTTGGTGAATCAGTAACCAGGAGTCAGTGTGACGGATTACCTGTAAGCGAGGCTAACATCATGACAGTAGCATGAATGTTAGAGATCCATGCACAAAGTTAGTCACAAAATGCTGCCCTCTAAAAGTTTATAATTTCAGTTTGTTCATTTTCTGAATCTGCAGCTTTATTTACTCATAAAATAGTTTTGGGAGAAACACTTCTGATCGGTTGCACTCTTCATTAAGACCCACCATCAACATTTCTATGACTCTCTCTCGTGACTTGAAAATTATCGAGAAGGAGGTTAGTGGACCCCCAATGGCTCCCAAAGGATTGTCACCAGGAGCCTTCAACGCAAACTGGGAAGCTGCCTGTAGCTGGGCCCCAATGCCTAACTGTGAGATTTCCAACCTTCACTGAGGACAAGGTCCTGCCCTTGTGAGTTGCTCATCAATCTGTCTGGCTGGCTGGAAGTGTGTGACAGGCTCAGCCATGGGTATTGCTGTTATGCATTTGCCCCAATCAGGGGGAAATTAGAGGTATAGATTGTGGACAAGGGGATAGCCACTGAAAGATAATTCCTGCTTCTGCCACGAAGAAAATAAAAACACTTACCTTATTGAAAATGGATCAACCAAGGAGTAGACCTTGACTCTGAGGCTTTAAGACCCAGAAGCTGGCAGCCTTTTATTGGCCAGCAGCTTCTGGTAACCCATGACACCAGTTTCGAGGCCTGTGATAGGCTATCGACCTCGCCATATTAGCACATGATAACTCAAATTATTTCCACATTGGCCATCTAACCCACCTACCGCCACACTTTGTAGAATCAAATAGTGCAGAGGAGGCCCTTCGGCCCATCGAGTCTGCACTGATGTGTGAAACACCTGATCTTCAACCTAATCCCATTTACCATCCCTTGGCCCAAAGCCTTGAATGTTATTAAATGCCAAGTGCTCATCTCGATATGTTTTAAAGGATGTGAAGCAACTCATCTCTACCACCCTCCAAGGCAGCGCATTCCACACCATCACCACCTTCTGGGTAAAAAAGCTTTTCCTTATATCCCCCCTAAATCTCCTGCCCTCACTTGAACCTGTGTCCCCTTGTGGCCGAACCGATACTATTTACTGTGTCCATGCCCCTCAATCATGTACACCTCAATCAGATTGCCCCTCAGTCTTCTCTGCTCCAACAAAAACAACACAAAACTATCCGACATTTCCTCATCACTTCAAAAGTCCATTCCAGGCAGCATCCTGGTGAATCTCCTCTGCATCCCTCCAGTGTAATCACATCCTTCCTGTAGTGTGGTGACTACAACTGCACACAGTGCTCTAGCTATAGTCTCACCAAAGTTCTATACAACTTCAACATGCTTTTGTAATCCATGCCTTGATTGATAAAGGCAAGTGTCCCATGTGCCTTTATCACGACCCTTTTAACTGCCCTACCGCCTTCAGAGATCTACGGACAAACACGCCAAGGTCCCTTTGTCCCACAGAACTTCCTAGTGTCATTGAATACTTTCTTGTCAAATTACTCCTTCCAAACAGTATCACCTCATACCTCTCAGCGTGGATTCCACCTGCCACTTATCTGCCCATTTGACCACTCAGTTGCAAAGATGGAAAATTGTGCCCTTGCTTTCAATACTAGATTTTTAAAATTGAACTTCAATTCCAACAGTTACCATTGTGCGGTTTGAACCTGTGTCCGCACATCATGATCTCATGCCTCGGGATTGCCAGCACACTGACATTGCTGTGATGCCACTGTAACCCCAGGGCATCAAAACACATGGGAGAGGGAAGCTGTGTTCCCTACTGGGGAACAGAGTTTAGATCGGGAAAAGAAGACCTTTTTTAAAACCTTCCCTTGGCGCAGTGGAATTATTACACATCCAGCTGTATATGCTCAACGTGTCCCTGCTTGCCCATAATTTGGCTAATACTACAGCGGAATAACGCTAGTAGCTAAATTGGGATGTCACGATGTTGCAGTAAACTGCTTAATAATTAAAACTCCTGTCTGGCACCAGAACAAAACACGAGGACAGACTTCCCACTGCAATCGGTTTGCAGCAAACAGGGTTGGCACACCACATGAAGAGCTGTATCACCAGCAACTTGTCACCCATTTTCAGGGAGGATCATAAGACTGTAAGAAATAGGAGTAGGCCACTGGGCCCCTCAAAGCTGCTCCGCCATTTAATGGGATCATGGCTGAACCAACATTCTTCATGTCCACCTTCCTGCCTTTCTCCATAACCCTAGTTTCCTCTACTGACCAAGAATCTATCTCAGCTTTAAATATACACAGGGACTGTGCTCCCACAGCTCTCTGTAGCAAGGAGTTACAAAGACTCTCAACCCTCTGACAGAAGAAATTCCTTCTCATCTCAGTCTTAAACTGATGCCCCTTTATTCTGAGACTATGCCCTCTGGTCCTAGACTCCCCCAGTGGCTCAGTGGTTAGCACTGCTGCCTCACAGCACCAGGGACCCGGGTTCAATTCCACCCCGGGCAACTATCTGTGTGGAGTTTGCACATTCTCCCCTTGTCTGTGTCTCCCCCGTGCTATATTTAAAGCTGAGATAGATTCTTGGTCAGTAGAGGAAACTAGGGTTATGGAGAAAGGCAGGAACGTGGACATGAAGAATGTTGGTTCAGGTGCTCTGGTTTCCTCCCACAGTCCAAAGATGTGCAGGCTAGGTGGATTGGCCATGCTAAATTGCCCATAGTGCTCAGAGATGTGTGGATTAGGGGGATGGGTCTGGGTGGGATGCTCTGAAGGTCAGTGTGGACTTGTTGGGCTGAAGGGCCTGTTTCCACACTGAAGGGATTCTATGATTCAAAGCTGCTCACAGCACTCCAGATGTGGTCTCACTAGCACCTTATACAGTTGCTGTAAGACTTCTCTACTCTTATACTCCAACTCTTTTGAAATAAGGGCTTGCATTCCATTAGCCTTCCTGATTACCTGCTGCATCTGTGTGCTAGCTTTCTGAGTTTGGTGCACAAGTTTCCCAGAACCCTTTCTGTTGCAGTTTTCTTCATCTAAATAATACTCTTGTTCGTTTGTTCTCCCATCCAAAATAAACAACTTCACATTTTTCCGCATTATGCTCTAGTTGCCAATTTTCTGCCCACTTACTTAATCTATCAATATCTCTCTGAAAACTGTTTGCATCCTTCTTGTAACTTGCCTTTCCACCTATTTTTGTGTTGTCTGAAAATTTGGCTACAGTACATTCATTTCCTTCTTCCAAGTCATTAAGTATGGTAACCAGTTGTGAGCCCAGCACTGATCCCTGTAGAACCCATTGGTCACAGGTCACCAAATTGTATAAGAATCTCTTATCCCCACTTGCTGTTTCCTGCCCATTAGCCAATTCTCTGTCCATGCCAAAATACTACCTTCAACACCATGGGCTCTTATCTAATGATGGAAACTTTTGTGAGGTACCTTGTCAAATGGTTAGCAGGCCATAACTGGCTGGGTACCTTAAGGATCAGTTCTTGCAAGGGCCCCAGTTATTTATGATCTATATTAGTGATTTTGATGTGGGGCTTAAATGTAAGATTTCTAAATTTGCAGATGAGATCAAACTAAATTTGAACCAAAAGAACTGCGGATGCTGTAAATCAGGAACAAAAACAGAAGTTGATGGAAAAGCTCAGCAGGTCTGGCAGCATCTGTGAAGAAAAAATCAGAGTTAATGTTTCAGGTCCGGCGACCCTTGCTCAGAACTGTTCTGAGGAAGAGTCACCAGACCCGAAACATTAGCTCTTTTTTTTTCTTCACAGATGCTGCCAGACCTGCTGAGCTTTTCTAGCAATTTTTGTTTTTGTTGCAAACTAAGTTTGAGTTTGAGCTGTGAGGACCCTGGAAAGATGTTTCAAAATGTGGAAACCCTAAATTTATGGGCACAAAACTGGCAGATGGAATACAATGCCGAGAAATGTGAGGCTAACTACATTGGTAAGGAAAACAGAACAGCGAGAAGTCTTCTAAAATGGAAAGAGGTTGGAAAGTAGAAAACTTCAAAGGGACTTGGGCATCCTTGTTTATGAGTTATTGAAAGTCAAAGAAAGTAAATGTTATGCTGGCTTTTATTATAAGAAGATTTGAGTTTACCTGCAAAGACATGTTACTGCAATTATATTGAGCCTTGATGAGACCACACTTGGAGTATTTGCATGCCTTATCTACAGAAAGATTGACTTTGCAACAAAGAGCTCATTAAGCTACTTCCTGGGGTGGAGTGATTCTCCTATGAGGAAGGATCACATAGACTGTACCTTTATTCTTTGGAGTCTATAAGAATCAGGGGCTCTGTCATGGAAACATCCAAAATCCATCCCAGATTGACAGGGTGGATGCTGGAGCAATGTCTCCCTTGGCTGGATGGTGTGGGAGGAGATTGGAGGTGAGGGTGAGGGAGGTCTCTAGGGTACATAGTCTCACAGTAAGGAGCAGGCCATTTAGGACTGAGATAAGGAGGAAATTTTTTAATCAAACGGTGGTGAATTATTGGAATTCTCTGCCCCAGAGGTCTGTGGATGCTCAGTCATTGAGCTGTTCAAGACTAGATTGATAGATTTCGGCTTTTTAAGAACATTAAGAGATACAGGGAGAGTGCAGGGAAAGGATGTGGAAGTAGTGGATCAGCCACCATCACAGTGAATGGCAGAGCAGGCTCGAATGGCTGATTGGCCTACACCTGCTCCTATTCCTTATGCTCTTAAAAAATATCAAGAGATTTGGGGATATTGCAGGAAAACAGTGTTGAGGTAGAAGTTCAGCCACGATCAGGTTGAATGTTGGACAGAGTTCGAGGGGCTGAAGGGCCCACTCTTGCTTCTATATCCTGTTTTAGGGCCTGTATTTCCTTCAAGCACAGCTCTGCAATGGAGTTGTCAACTTTCCAAGATTGTCCTGTGGTCCCCAAAAGTAAAGTTGACTTTGTTATGAGCAACCCAGAAGAAAAATCGTGAGAACATAAGAAATAGGAACAGGAGTAGACTATAAATCAATTACGTGTGATTTTTTCTACTGTCTTTGAACACCTTAAGTTTTTATTAGTTCTAAAAATATTGACTATGTGATAAGTAGGTGTTTTACTGAGAGTTATGAATCACTCAAATGGCTGATTAGAGCCCATTTGCTTTCCAGTTCGTGTGGAAAAGCATTTCATTGAAAGAAATATCAAGCTGTCAATGGCATTCGGGCTGGGGGAGGGAATTGGTGGAAGAGAGGAGTAAGATGGTCATAGACAAGCGGTTAAGGTATGAAATCCCCAGGAATACACCCAGGAATTGGCAACCCTATTCTTCTCTGAAAATGCCAGATATAAGAATTTGCTGAAACAGCCCACACGCACGTTAACCTGAGTTCAAAACGAGATTTAAAAATAATTATTGGGCCAAATGCAGGGCACCCTGCATTGTATAGGCCATTTAGGTTTTTAAATCTTCTGTACTGGGAGTTGCAGACTGTGTGAGCTGATTATACCAGTGAGGGAAACTGGGCATTGGGGTCGCAGTTTACAAGAACAAGTAGCTTTGGATCTACTTACGCCCTCAGACTGAAGGAATATGACATTAACAGCACCATGATTGAAATTAAAACTGGAATCTGACTGCATGAATGCTGAATCAGCTACATAAAGAAAGGGGAAGAAAGATTGGATAAGACACAGAGGGATGGAGAGAAATGACGTAAAAGAGTAAAAAAATTCAAAGTTTTTAAGAAGAATCAGACTCCACCCTTATGTTTACTAATGTTCAGTGATAGGTAGCTGCTTGGCAAAAGGTAACAGTTGGCACACATTAGTAAACAGGTACTTAAACTAAAATGGCTAAGACTTTACTTTCTGCTATGAACTTTGGCACACTGCTCAACACATTTTAATGGTGAATGTAACAATCACATCTTTTTATTGTTCTCTATGTTTTAATTGTAGATTAAACTGGAAAAGGACTGCCTTTAAAAACAAGGACTGGGGAAAGAATTACTGCAGTTTTGAAAACAAGTTGGTGGAACTCATTGGCAGTTGTGTTTATACTGTTGCTTTTGAAGCAGTGGTGAGCTGAGATAAGGGGTGTGTGTGTGTGTGTGTGTGTGTGTGAGAGAGAGAGAATGTGAGAGAGCCAGAGAGAGAGAGAGTGAGTGATTTAACTGGCAATACATAGCTCATTGGCATGTGTGAGTATGACCAGTTGTGGATACCAGGAAGCATCTGCTTAACAACAATTCTCTGAGTGAATCTTACACAAGAAAACAGCTTGGAGGTTTACAATACAGGGGTAAAAGCCTCTGGACTGTTGAAACAATAGGTTCTATGTTTCTACCTCTCTGCAAGAAGCCTGAAGCAAGTCAGTTATTTTCTCAACAATTGCTCAAAACTGACTTTAAACAGAAACTGACTCAGTTTGCAATTAATGCACCAATCACCTGCTACCTCCTGTGCAGAGGGGAAAGAACCCAGAGAAAGGGATCAAGAAACAGAATGCCTTGATAAGGAAAAGGAACACCCCATTGAACCTGCGGACTGGTGCTACTGAACTGTGTTTTCCCAGGTTCTTTTCCCCTCCATCGACCCATAAGACCATTTTTTTTGTTTGTCTCTGTTTGCATGTGTGTGTATGTGTAGGCATTTAAAAGGGAGTTAGAATTTCAACTAGTACAGTTAGGTGTTGATAGTTCAGTTTTTTTTAATCTGTGGCTAGAACTTATTTATTTGTAATAAAAAGTAATTCTTGTTAAATAAGGGAGCCTGCTGAGTGTGTTACATTAAACTGATTCTATCTGACAGGTAAATTGAAGACTTTGAATATTTGGATTAAATCATTGACTTGTGGTGACCCTAGGAATGGTGGACCTTGAGAATCAGTGCACTTTCCCAAGTGGGTTGGAACATGAGTCACAGAGATGCTGTTAGTGCAAAGCGGACATTGTTTAATTGCACATTTGTCCCTTGTGAGAAGCTTTTGTACAATTTCCACAATGTAAGGCCATTAGCAATGTAGCAAGATCTACCCGAGTGGGGCCCAGATTAATTTTGGTTTATGCCTAGATACACAAAACTTTTGTGATTTTTTTTAATGCAAAAAAAACTAATTTACAATTGTTCTATAGAATTTGAGCAACAAATTAGGCAGAATAAGGTTCTGCTGCTTTGTTAAACACTCCTCAATTGACTGGGCAGATCAACAATTTGTAGATTGATTATCTTCAATGTACAAAAGCTTCTGAGCACTGCATTCAGTGTGGTTTAACACCATCACATTTTGCCACGTCATACAAGAACAGACTATTGCATTTTATCAGCTTATCCTTTCAAGCTTGAACTAAGTGCAGTGCGCAAGAACCTTTACCTCATAGATAAATCTTACAAAATCAGTATTCGCTACTCATGTTGGAAATCCCATACTTAGTGGAACTGAAGCTGAACAGACAATGCACAGAGAAAAATGTAGCGAGGGTTATGGTGATAAGCAGGAAACCTCACTGGAGTAGTCACCAATGAACCAGCTCCCTTTCTTACTCAACAGCATTGCTTTTGCATCTGGAAAGAGTGCATTTTCTGTACTGAGTTGAGTACCCCTTGGTGCTCACAAATGAACTTAATCAAACCATAAGCTCAGTGGGGCATTCTGATACTGAAAGGCCTCTTGTAAGTCGACAACTAAGAACTGTGTTTATGAAATAGTTTCAAGTAAAGATACATATCCTCAAAATTATAACTCCGATTAAATTCATCCCATCAATTCTCAAACTGGAATCCTCCTTCTATGATAGTTTACGTAATTTATGTGTACCACCCTGAAATTCTGAGGTATCTGTTACGCACCACGGCAGTGACATTACAAAATGTGCCTTCACTTGGTCAAACATAGCAACTGAGTTCGAAAACTGAGATGCAGGGCTGAGTTCATTTATACTGCGGATGAATGCAGTGAGATCAAAAGCAACCAGTCATGACTTTGATTTATTTTATTAAAACTTTCATTAAAAATAAATTGTTCAGATGCAGAGGTATGTAATTCTCTATCCCATCAACCTGCTATATGTTAAATTAGTATTGCGTTGCTCCACAATGATTCAATTAGCAACATGTGTGGAGTTAAACAACACCATCTAGAGAAACACCCGGTTAGATCCCTGGGTTTTAAGCCCTGATGATGACAACTATGGAGGTGGATAGGTGTCTGAATTCATGATGCTTTGTGTTACCTTTCAAAGGTCTTCCAGCTTTAAGAGCCCTTCTGCTTTGTGAACAGCAAATTCACTCTCTAACTATTAACTGGCCAGGTCGTGGGAAATCAGAATAAGGTGACTGTTGCCCACACAAAATCTGCTTCCGACCCCTTTTGACCCTGACAGGGGGATCATGAAGTCTGCAAGGAGAATCCTACCAAGAGTCTATGCTGATACCTGTCCAATCGCTCACAGGAGACTTACAAATGGAGTCAGTGTCCAGAAATCACGGTGGAAGTGTCCATTTACCCAATGCGTTGTACTGGAAAGTATGCATTTGTAGATCCACAGCAGGGTAGAGTCAGCCTCTACATTAACCAACAGTTAAATGTCCAACTGGAATATCACTCTCTACATTCATGCATAAGTAATAGTCCTGAGATCAAAACACCAAAAGGTCTACACCAATGATCTAGTTGCTTCAGGAAAGAAAGAAAGAAGGCAAAATGTTGGGATCATGTTCCAAAGAAGCAGTACAACGGAAATAGTAGATACATGGTACTATCTCATTATTCAGAGACCTGGAATGATAACCTAGAGAATGTGAGTTCAAATTTCACCATGGTAGTTTGATTATTTAAATTCAGTTCAACAAAACATATGAAAATAAAACGCTGGTATTGGCGAACATGATAATGGATTGAATTTTGCCAGGAAGTAGGAACAGTGGCAGACAGAACGTAACAACAGCAGTGTGCCAATTACCCAGTGCTGATTATTTATACCAAGGCTGACTTCAGGCCAGCAGCACTACCTATTCCATATGGCCCATAGTCAATTAAGCTCATTTTGGCCTCACTAAAGATAATTCACGGAGGCTGGCTTTAGACACCTGGAGGTGGGTACCTGGTGGCAGGCCAAGGGGCCCAGTGCTCCAAGTGGACTTACAGAGGCACCCAGTGGTGGGGGGAAGGTTCTCTCCCACAGCGGTAGCCTATCTGATGTGCCTACCTTTTGCTTAAAGATTTTAAAAAAGCTGGAGAGAGGGTCCTCCATAGTGAAACACTTCCTCAGTTATTTACTTTCCATAACAACGTTCTACTCTTCACAACCTGAAAGTCCTCCTATTGTCCGTCCAGCATTAGAGTCCACAGACACCTTTAATATTACAGAAAACCTGTATCCGTTCCAATTCAGAGGGTGCCCTGTGAAAATTCCAGATCAGTGATTGTTTTTATCCTTGGAGAGGGGTTCAGGACTTGGAACACAGCTTGTCTTGAGCTTCCTGGTCTCAAGGGGAAGTTCCAACCCTTGGAAGTTAAATGGCCAACTGGATATGTCTTTTGGGAAACTTGCTGTCATTATTTGGCCTGAACTATAGGTGATTCTCTGCAGAGTAACCCAGCCTCTCAGCTGCATCAAACTACGCCTCGGGCCGGTCAATAAATGCTGGCCTAATCAGTGATGAATTTATTTTCAAAGACAATAACACAGATTAATTTTACGTTTTGCATTAACATGTAAACTCCAACAAACTCTTCACAAACTAGCAAATTCCATGGCCTGTTTGTTTAGACATTATAATTCGAATGTCTAATAAATGAGGTGAAAGCTGAAACTTTATGTGCTGATGCAAGTTGGATGCACTTACATCTACTTGGGAGATAAGAAAATTGGATTGTTAAAACTTAGAAAGGAACAATGGGTAATTTATATGGTTTGAATCATACAACAAGGTTGTAGCATGATAAATCATTTTTAACATGTATAGCGATGACAAACGGTGTAGACGGTATACAACAGACACAAAGTAAACCATTCCTCACACTGTGCCAACAGTAACAACTTTAACTTACATAATATGTTTCATTCAGAAGCCTTTCAAAATACTTTATAAAGGCAGGAAGGAACAGTAAAGAAGATATTTCAAAGGAATAAACAATCAGATAACAAGCCATAGATAACACAGTGTGGAGCTGGAGGAACACAGCAGGCCAGGCAGCATCAGAGCAGGAAA
>NW_025971278.1:0-10877 GCF_021869965.1 Rhincodon typus | reverse complement strand
TCAGAACCCCCTTCCCCTCCCCCTTTTCTGATGAAGGGTCTAGGCCCGAAACGTCAGCCTCTCTGCTCCTATGCTGCTGCTTGGCCTGCTGTGTTCATCCAGCCCTGCACCTTATGGTGAGAACACTCATACTGTTTGTAACCTCTGCCTCATAGAAGCTAGGATTGTCAGAGTGGAAACTTGCCTCTCAGTGGTGGGCATAGCTGTTCTACTAAGGATGCCAATCTTTGTTAAAACCGTTCCTTTGTCTGTTCCCTAATGGCAACAATGATTGATCAACATTAGAGGCACCATGCAAGGCTTTGTACTTTCTGAATGCCTGTGTCATTCATTAGTACCAGGCACCAATGAGGTAGAATCAATGGTGTTCTTTTAGGGGATGCTATCCAACAAGTGGCATCTCTTTCAATAGCAACACAATGGAATATAATGAGAACAAGAAGAACTAAACTTACAGGCCCCATCAGAAATATGGAACATTGAGAGAAAGAAAAAAAAAGGTCAAAATCCATGGATCTGGGATTTCTCCATATGTTTTGTGATTTTAAATTCAAAATGCAGAGGAACCTTGGGACATTGTGCTCACCAGGTAGAGCATTGAAGAATACAATGGTGCAATTTATGCATTGTGATTATGCCACTGTAATGTTGTTCCGAATCCATGAGCCCAGGGCGAGTTGAATGAACTTCCTGCTCTGTGTCTATTTTGACTGCAATTAAATTTGAAAAAAAAAATGAGCAATGGTATTAACATATTGCTGTATTTGATAGTTTTAAACACATCAGTTTTTAAAACTGACCACATTTATCAGTAGTTTAGCCATCAGGCTGCAAACGTAGATACACTCTAATCAACCTGTTCAGAGATGTTATTACACATCTCTGGAACAAGTGGGACTGGAACCCAGGCTCCTGACTCAAAAAGGTAGGGACACTACCACTGTGCCACAAGAGCCCTCACCAGGCAGCAAACATGTGATTTTAAAAATCTGTGTGTGGCTCACATCTCTCTCAAAAATCAGGTGGGTTCAGTGCAGCACAGTCAAGATGTTAAGCTCATCTTTATCTTCACTTGGTCCAGCTTCTCACTCCTGGCACTTGTACCAAGTCTCCAAAGCAACAGAAGCCAAAATTAAGACAGAGAAGCCTTTGGACGGAACTGAACTACTGAACCCCACTCAGTGCATCTAGCTTAAAAGCCTATAAAATTGAAGGACTGAAGTATTGAAGGGCATTGATGTGCTTCTAGCAACACTTCTAGTCTTTATTTGTGCCTTTTCCTCTTTGGTTCATATTTCATTGGTGGGCACTGTGCAGATTTGGATATCTTTGCAAATGGCAACAATGGTATTTCTGAACCTTGCCTGGCCACTATCCCAGTTTTACAACCTCAATCTGTCCACTCGAACTGGGAAACCTTCCAGCCATCTATTGTAAACCAATCATAGAACTTGCAAGGACGTGTAGGAATCAGAGGACAAAACACACAGTGAGGTTTGGTTTGATTCAGCCAGAAGGCCTGATCTGAAAGTTCACAAATTCAATTAATTCTTGAAATTAAAAACATGGATTGCAGTTCCCCCTTCCCCATTAAAGGGTCTAAGTGGACAGTGAACAGGTTGCTACTTAAATAGAACTTTCAGCCTTCTCACCTAACATGACCATAATGATCCACACCACAGTTTCTGGAATCCCTCCACCATCCAATGGTGTCTAACATATTTCTCAGACATTCAAGTCACGACTGCTAATGAGATTCTTCACAGTCCAAGAGAATAAGTAAGTACAGAGCCAAAAATAGTCTTTTTAGATTAGGAAGGATGTTTTTGCCCATGGATAATTGAAAAGTCTGTTCTATTGTTGCTGTCCAAACCATCCAACTGAATTAATTAAAATTCCAGTGCTTTCCTAGACACTACTTTACAATTGTTAATTCAGCTGCTGTGACATAACTTGGGTTCAGTACAAGAAAGCGAGGAAAGAGTTGAGGGGCAAAACGTTAGAAAAAATATTTTAAGTAAAGATTAAGAATGACTTCAAATGCCTTTTGCAATCAAAGTCAATCACAGTGCTTAAAGAGGAAGCAATTAAAACACTTGGAAAAAGGAAACATTAAAAGAATTTGGGGAAGAGCACAGAATTTGGTATAGATAGCTCCAAAAGGAGAATTAACATAAAAACAATGGGCCAAATGGCCTCCCACCACATTTCAAAGTACATGCTCCTAAATGTTCAGCAGCGTCATAAAGCCATGCTTTGAGGATGAAGCTCGTGAAAATGGCCAGATCACTGTCTTACTCCATAAACCTCTTATCCATACTTTGCTTCTGAATGAGATGACAATTTGGAGGGGTAACAAATCTGGTTAGGTTCTTAACCTATCACCTGTAATACTCCAATAATAGTCTTGCTTAAATTCATTTCTTTGTAAGTTTAAAACTGTATTTGTTAAGTTTTATAAGCCATCCAAATTCACCAATAACTCTTCCAAAACTGGCATTGATCATGTAGTTTGGATATCAAATTTGATTCGGTCCAAAATCTTCTGACTTAACAATAAAACTCCCTCAAAAAAAGGGATGAATAATCAGAGCAGCCTCGTAACCAGCTTTATCCAACTGATGGAATGAAGATAGATTTTAAGGTATGAGCAATGACAAATATCCAAAGTTTTTAGTCCTTTAACAAGTAATACCTCAGATGTGCTCACCTTATAAGAAGTGGTATGAGTTCATATTTTCACAATTCTTAGCCTGCAGCTGCCTTCATTGTGTCGCCTCACAGCAACAGCCCAGTTAACAATCCATGTTTTCTAGTGTTATAATTGGCTGACAAGATACTATTGATCAGCCATTGGGAATCAGCTCAGTTGACTGCATTCTCATCTGAATCACAAGAAAAGTTCCCCTCCAGGACTTGAACAAAAATTGCAGCAAGATTCCAGTGTAACACTGAGGGACCATTGACTTTTGGATGTGTGTCTTTCTATTGAGATGTTAAAAAAAAGGGGCTCTTTCTGCCCTCTCAGGCGGACTTAAAAAATTCAACAGCACTATTTCAAAGAAGAGCTAAGGACTTATCCCGGGTGTTCTGGCCAATATTTATCTCCCAATCAATACCACCAGAACAGGTTATCTGGTCACTGTCGTTGCTGTTTATTGAAACTTGCTGTACACAAATTATCTGCCACATATCTTACATTATAGAATCATAGAATCCCTACAGTGTGGAAGCAGGCCATTCGTCCCATCGAGTCCCCATTGCCTGTCCAAAGAGCATCCCACCCAGACCCACCCCCTTACTCTATCCCTGTAACCCTGCATTTCCCATGGCGAATGCAGCCAGCCTGCATAGTCCCTGACACTCTGGCAAATTTAGCATGGCCAAGCCACCTAACCTGCACATCTTTGGAATGTGGAGGAAACAAGAGCACCCAGAGGGAACCCACACAGACATGGGGAGAATGTGCAAACTCCATATAGAGAGTTGCCCAAGGTTGGAATCAAACCCAGGTCTCTAGCGCTGTGAAGTAGCATGCTGCTCCCTGTGATATAACTGTGATAACTGACTGCTCTTCAAAAGTACATCATTAACCAAAAAGTGCTTCAAGATGTCTAGTGGTTATGAAATGAAATGTATAAATGCTAGTATCATTGGTACCAATGCACTGAAGAAAAAATAATACAACCCAATATGTGATGTAGCACAGCGTAAACTTCCCTTTCCACATGCAAGTGTGGAAGACGGGCTGAGCCTGTTTTAAGTTTCAAATGAATTCAATCCGAAAATAATCACACCCACTATTACATTTGACTAAATTCCTAGTGATTATAATATTATCACTTATGACAGTGCATGCTTGAAGAGGAGATTACATTGGGAAATGTAGAGAATCTAACAAGAAAGACAATGGTACAGTAATAGGGATAACACAAACCAACTTCAATGTTTTCCTCAATTTCTCTGCCACTTCACGTTATCTAAAACATGTGTTAAGTGACAGTTTTGTGAGAAACACGAATGTATTTCTAGCACGCAATGTTGTATAAATGCAATTTACATAATACCCAAGAGCTTGGCTATAGATCCTTTCTTTAATTATGTATTAAGATTTTAGAAGGGAAAAATAGCATGGAAATGAAAATCAATCATTTAACAGGTCAAGAAATAATAAATTTACCCTACTAAAACTAAATTAATACAATAATATGGAGGTGCCGGTGTTGGATTGGGGTGGACAAGGTCAGAAATCATGACACCAGGTTACAGTCCAACAGGTTTATTTGAAAACACAAGCTTTTGGAGTCTTACTCCTTCTTCAGGTGTTAGTGAGAGGTAGTATCAGACACAGAATTTATAAGTAAAAGATTAAAGGGTCACACCACTGATCTTTTACTTAAATTCTGTGTCTGATACTACCTCTCTCACTAACACCTGAAGATGGAGTAAGATTCCAAAAGCTTGTGTTTTCAAATAAACCTGTTGGACTATAACCTGGTGTCATGCGATTTCTAAATTAATACAACATAGAGAATCATTTTAGACTTAGTCCACTCTATAGTAAATTGAGGGGACTGTTCTGTCACTTCTTCCTAACCTCATCCCATCATGTCCTTCTAAGCTCTTATAGCCGTCTGAAAATTTCCTGCTTCTCCAATTCTGGCATCTTGACAATCCCCCAATTTTCTTCACCCCAGCATTCAACGGTTATGCCTTCAGCTGTCTAGCTGTTGTTGATAATATCTAGTTACCTTAAAATTAATTACAGTTCAATGGAGAGAAAATTGCATCAGCATCATATTTTTGCCAGTTGGGTTACCCACAATATTCACTAAATCCTGCCAACTACTAGGGTGAGGGTCGTTTGCCATTTGACACAGTAACAACCGCAGAGTCAGAGTCATCAACAAAATCTGATGCCTAAGCTATGACGTTGAAAGTTTTGAATAGCCAAATCATGTATGGAGATAGACTGAAGATGCAAGATCAGGGCGGAGATAAAAACTTGCGTTCAAACAGATTCTAAAATGTTATTAAAACAGGAGAGAAAATACAATGACACAGACACTAAAATGCAGTTGTATAGACAAGACAAAATAAAGTACCTCTATATAGCCAGACAACAGAATGTATCAACGCAGAATGGAATGCTGCAACAGGACTCTGCAACTCTTTAAGACATTTTTCAGCATTATTATGAAGCCAACAGATATTAAGAGTATAACTGCAAACAGATGGCTTCTGCCACCTGTAGCCAAGATGGAACATCTTTCACCACTTGGTGTTAAGGACAGACTTTGTGGTGATGGAAATAGCTACTTCAAAGGCTTTCAAAGCAGAATTAAATCTGGGAACTGTCTGTTTAGTCTCAGGTTAGAAAAGATTTTGAAGATGCACGGGTTCAAGTGGCTTGTTCAATTGCTAGGAGAATTGCTGTTATAATACATTCCCCTTGAACCCATTAAATTGCTTAAAGGGTGGAAGGATTGTTACTATAACATCAGGTAAATCATTTACTTCTTACCATCAATGAAACAACTTACCAATAAATAACAGATTAATTTCTAAGAGTTTAACTGTCATTGGTCTGACATATGTGAGCCTCAATTATACAAAGAGTCAAAGAAATGGTGTCTGGTAACAGGTTTTGACTGCAGTATCTAACCAACTTAAGTCAGTCCACCCTGGAGTTCAAAATGGGCTGATTACAATTTGTCAACCTATAAATGCAAATATGTCACTCATTCCCTGGGACTGGGAGAGTTTCCAGGTTTTAGTTCCACTGTAAAAACATGCACGAAGATTGGGAATGTTTCACTGTTTATGACTGGCAGACATGCAATGCATGGCCCACTGCACTTTCATTTTTACTCAACAAATTTCCATTACAAGTAACTGAACATTCTAAAAAAAGGGTGAGGTCAAATCATTTATTTTTGAAGACCCATTGCTGGCTAAGAATTGTGAATCATTCCTACAATTTTGCAATTAATGTTACTCTAACTCATTCTTTCCTGAGGTCTCAATGATGGAATACTCTCCCTCCTGTAGTTCCTTATTCCTGCATGCTATCAACTATCAAAATGCAAGTTCAAATAATCAGAGAATCATAACATCATAGAATGAATGATTGCAGCTCATACGACATGCTGAGCCCATGCAGGTTCTCTGCAAAAACAATTTAGCCTTTCCCACTTCCTGTAGCCCTGCAATTCCAACACCCAAACATTCATTTGGTTATCGAATCATCTTTTTAATACCATGATTGGAAGTAGATTCAATCTCCCAGTAAGTGCATTCAAGGTCAAAACCATTTGCTGCATACAGTTTTCTTCATATCACCCATGGTTTTTTGCTAATCATTTTAAATCTGTCTTCTGGTTCTTAAATCATCCACCAATTGGAAATAATTTCTCACTCTTCTGTCTAGATAACTCCAGATTTTGAATGCTTCTATCAAATTTCCTCTCAGCCTTTCCATTCACAGGGGAAAACAACCCTAGTTCTCCAACCTATTCACATAATGAAAATTCCTCATCCTTGGACATTCTTATAAATCTAAGCTGAACCCTCTCTAATGCCATTTTATGCTTCCTAAAGCTTGGTCATTTCATGACTTACCTTGTCCTACTTTGTTCATATTTGTTGCAGCTCTGCACTGTAAGATTTCACTTGGGTATCCCAACAAAAACAGCAGTGCTAAGGCCATAATCCCTGCACTAACATAACATACACGCAGATCAGACCCAGAATGTGTTAACTGAGATTTGACTGCGACAACTGTAAATTGGAATAGAGAAATAAAACTAGGATCCTCCCTGTTATTGCAATCCAATGACCACTGATTGGAATCAGGAAAATAAAGGAATCAGATTGGCTGAGATGCCCTTCCACAATTGTCTAAAGACTGGCAAGTTAAAGTCATATTGGTACCTTCTGAATGCAGCACGGAAAGGAGAGGAAGAGGATTGGAAGGGAGTGGAGAAAAGAAGATCAAAAAACAAATGAAAAATTGGACAAGATGAAGTTGCCACAGAATTGCTGTTGAGATTATGACTTTTTTCGCTATTCAACCATGGCTGCAACATCCAACCCAAGCCCCTTCCCCCAACACATCCCTCTCAAAACTAAAAACACTGTTCACCATCAAGTACTTGACTTCTTAGCAGATGTGGGTTTGCTTGCCAAAAGTGTATAAAGATTAAGGCTATAGAGGGCCTACCATTCCTGATTAATTCCCAACATAATCTGCATCAATATCTGTATGGAGTCTGTATATTTGTCTCACTGTTGTTTACAGTGAATGAAATTGGATTTAAACTGATGTAAGTAATCTGTTTAATTTTTGCCTGAACACTTTGAGCTGTACAATAGATTTTATAGTTTTCCAACATTTTATCCCCCTCTTTCATTGACTGTTGGCTCTACAAAGGTTAGATGAGAAGGAAACAGGAATCAAGTCACAGGTTCCAGTGGCTGTTTGCCCACAGCTCAGTCATTTTTCCTCCTTACTCATGGGCAGTGAGTGTTTGTCAGTTTATTGCTATGGGGATCATATACAGCTAGATACACACACACTGTCAAAGAGTTACTGGATAGTAAAGAAGAATGTAGATAAAGTACAAGAGCAGAGAGGTGATGTTGAACTTGTACAAGGAACTTGTTGGCCCTTAGCTGGGAGTATCAAGTACAGTTATAGACACCACATGATAGGAAAGGGGTTAATGCATTGGAGACAGTGCAGAAACATTTACAAGAACAGTTCCACGAACGAGAAATGTAAAACAAAAGAATAATTGAGAGGAAATATTTTCGAAAGAAGGGTCCAGACTCGAAACGTCAGCTTTCCTGTTCCTCTGATACGGCTTGGCCTGCTGTTTTCATCCAGCTCTACACCTTGTTATCTCAGGTTCTCCAGCATCGGCAGTTCATACTATCTCTGAATAATTGAGAGGAGATTGGTTAGGTGGTTTTCAAAATCATAAGCAGGCTAGATACAGCAGATAGGGAGAAGTTGTTCCCACTTGTAGACGGAACAAGAATGAGAGGACATAGATTTAAAGTGATGTGCAAAAGAAACAAAGGTGATGGTGGTACTAGTTTAGTTTGGAAAGATCAGCATGCAATGATTGGACCAAAAGGTCTATCTCCATGCTGCATGACTCTATATTAGGAAAAAACCCTTTTCACACAGTGAGTAGTTAGGTTATGGAGTTCACTGCCTGGAAATGTGGTGGAGGCAATTTCAACTGAGGTGTTGAAGACAGCATTGGATGATTATTTAGATAGAAATAAGGTGCAAGGGTCTGGGGAAGAAGCAAGAGACTGGCACTAGGTAACAATATCTATTTGAAGCGCTGGTGCAGGTATAATAGGCTGAATGGCCTCCTTCGGAGCCATAACAATTGTGAGATTCTGTGAAGGCCTTGAGTAATCTTTTTAACTCAGTCAGGAATCCTTGCTACAAACTGTTGTGCTCTTACCACTTCCACATCTGAAGAATAAATCAGGACAATCCAAGGAGAAAAATCTGAGGCCATCCTAACCTATGCTGCTCAAGTGCTTAATGCTTTGACCTGTTTAAATGTCTGTGAGTGAAACATTCAAATTCTACTTCCAAGAATCCATCACTAAACTGATGTATACTTCTCAGTGACAAGCACTCAAACCAGTTAGCCATACATGAAGCATTTAAGAGAAGCAATCCAATGCTACACAAATACAAGCTGTAATTTATAGCTTGCTGGCTATAATAACCAGCCAGTGACTTCCTGAAGAGAGCAGGGGACTTCCGAAATAAACCGCTGTTCCATCTCAATGGGGTCAGCTCAAAGATCGCCGGTTTCAAATTCATTCCACTAACAGGTTAATGAGTATAGTAATGACAGAAGAAGCTGACCAAAGGCCAGCATTTTCATAACCACATTAATAGTAGAGAATGTGCTCTGTGCCAGTTCGCTCAAAGGCACATCAAGCTGACTCACTTAACTTTGTCAATTACAGCAATTAAGTAATTATAATTGGCTCATTAATGCAATCTAACCATCAGCAAAAAAAAAGTCAACTCCTGGCCTTCTTTTAACAAATTCTATTCTTACACAGTTCCACTTACAAACATTTTCTTTGGCTGCTCTTTCCAGACACAAATAGCTTTGAACTTGAATAACTTGCTGCCCAATCTATTCTCACAGGTTTATTTTCAGTCAATACTCAATCATTTATACTGAATCTCAATGGGCAACTTCAGTGGTTGGAAGATCACAGGGAATGTGGATCCAAAGTGCCAACCTTGTGTTTCCACTGGGTGACGTTCTGTGGCAGGGCCACACATTCATACAATTTTACCCCTATTCCCATATAAGCATACAAAACCATGAAGGGAGAAATGGTCTTGGGGGTGCCAGTGATTTTACTCCCTGCCCAAAATTCACTTTCATTGGAATCAATGAAAAGAAGATTGTGCAAGTTGAAAATTGGCTGTGGATTCATCATCACCCATTTTATATTACTAGCCAAGACAACTGCGCTTCCTGCCATCTGCACACCACCCACATACCTAGCACTCGTCTTTCACACCACAGACCTCTGCTTCCAGATGCCAGACTCCAGGAATTAAGTTTTTGAACCTGAAAGTTATAGGATACAGCAGGCCAGCTTCCTGACCCGATTTCTGAAGTTGGTTAATTTAGCCAAGTTGGAGTTAGGGCCTAGGAAATTTGCCCATTTCCAAAGGGCAGGGAGGCAGTTAGGTTCACTAAGATCCTTGTTAAAGATAGCTATTGGAAACCAAAAAGGATTTTCCAGTTCGTCTTGAGTTTCTTGCTGCAACAGTGGAGGACAGATCATTACCCTGAGCTGGGCACTCAGTTGTAGGTTGAAGAAGCCAATGATCCAGGTAGACTTGGAGGGGTATGCCCTGTAGAGGGCACTCCTCTTCTAACTGCTGCTCTGTGAAAGGGTCTGGTGGCTTTTTGTATTTTTCCTTAATTAAAAGTTTTGGAAAACAAGTTAAGAGGGCACTTTGTTGAAACAAGCTCTCAGTTACTGCAGCCATGTGCAGTACCAAAACTATAAAGTCTCTGATTGGCCCAGCAGTTTTGAGAGGTCACCTACCACCTTTACTCAAACCGGAGCCCTGTCTTCATCTCAATGAAGGACCCAATCATGTGAAAATCTGACTTTCCTGAGTTTTCCACTGGAGGACAGTTTAGGTTCAGACTCCGTGGAGAAAATTCAGTACTTGATATCTAACATCAGATTTCGTACTCAGATGCAGAACAGTCTTATAAAAGAGAAGAAAAGAAGTTATTGACCTGGAGTGTAATATTTATTGCTTGTTCTCACTGCCAGGAGCTCTTATTCCCTTGTGATCTTGAAAATTGGGAGGACACAGTTAGGAGTTAGTCCTTGTACTGGACTTCACCCCATATTAACATATTCTTCAAATTCAAGAATCAGTCTTCAAGATACTAACATGAAAAGACAGGGAAGATAAACTTTTCCCAGTGGACGGGATTCTACAACGAGAGAGCATAGTCAGAATGAGGGCCAGGAATGATGTTAGGAAGCACTTTTACGCACGTAAGGTTTTAAGAGACTTGGAACTCTCATCCACAAACAGTGGATGCAGGATCACTTGTTAATTTTAAATCCGAGATAAATAAACTTGAGGGATAGATCAGCATTTGGCCCATATGGAGTTAGGCTGCAGATCAGCCATGATCTCACTGAATAGTGTACAGGTTTGATAGGCTGAATGGCCTACTCCTGTTCCTATATTAGAGATAACAAGGTGTAGAGCTGGATGAACACAGCAGGCCAAGCAGCATCATAGGAGCAGGAAGGCTGACGTTTCGGGCCTAGACCCTTCATCAGCC
>NW_025971277.1:0-10878 GCF_021869965.1 Rhincodon typus | reverse complement strand
TTCCGGACCCGAAACGTTAACTCTGTTTTCTCCTTCACAGATGCTGCCAGATCTGCTGAGCTTTTCCAGCAACTTTGCTTTTGTACTTTTTTTCATTATTCATTCACAGGATGTGGGCATCACTAGCTAGATCAGCATTTATTGCCCATCCTAATTGCCCCAGAGAACAATTAGGAGTCAGCCCAATTGCTGCAGAACTGGAGTCACATGTAGGTCAGACCAGGTAAGGAGCTTAGTGAACTGGATATTTTCTTGACAATCATTTCAGGATTATATATTGTACAGATTAAGTGATTGGAAGTAATCCGAACTCTCAATAACCTTTCTTCCCCAGCACTCCAATCCTCTCTCCAACTATAGCATAACTGCTGTCCCCTCTACACTTCACTTCAGCTCTGATGAAGAGTCATCTAGATTCGAAACGTTAGCTTACTTTCTGTCCATGTATGCTGCCTGAGCTGCTATGATCTCCAGCACTTTTTGTTTTCAGTACAGATTCCAACGTTTGCAGTAATTTGTTCCTATTCAGTGTTTTAGGTTTGTTTCTAACTAGTGCCTTGTATAATTGGAGCAAAACCTCCCTGTTTGTATATCCATTCCCTTTGAAACAAAGGCCTTCAATCCATCTGCCTTCCCTATTTTCTGCTAAATTTGTATGATAGCTTTTTGAGATTCACGCACAAGGACTACCAAATCCCTCTTTGCTGTTGTTTCCTTCAGTTTCTCCATTTAAACAATATTAACTCCTCTGTGTTTGCTGCCAGAGTGTACAACTTAACAATTTCCCACAATATATTCTACCTGCCAAGATTTTGCCAACTCACTTAATCTGTCTATATCTCTCTGCAGACTGTTTGAGTCATTCTCAGTATTATTTCTGTATCATCAGCGAAATTGGCAGTAGTACATTCACTGCCTTCATCCAAGTTATTATCATAAATTGTAAATAATTGTGAGCCAAACACTGATCCTTCTGGCACTGCATTATTTGCAGGCTGTCATCTGGAAAATGCCTCCTTTATCCCAATTCCTTGTCTCCCAATACTTAGCCAATCCTCTATACATGCTAATATACTACTCCAAACATTATGTGCTGTTACCTTATTACTAATTTTACATGTGCTACCTTATTGCATGTTTTTTAGAAACCCAAACATCCACTCATTCCCGTTATTGACACGTTTCTTGCCTTCACAAAGAATTCTAATAAATGTGTCAAGCATGATATTGCCTTCCTGAAACCATGCTGACTGCTTGATTATATTATACACTTCTAAATGCTGTACTATAACATGCTTTATAATAGACTAATATTTTCCCGTTGGCAGATTTTAAGTTAGCTGCCCTAAATTACATACATCACAACAAGGGCGATCTATTACACACCTATAAAAAAGCGTCTTGTAACACACAATAAGTTATCACTAACATGGAGTAGCACAATCACACTGCACTGTCAAAATGGAGATACAGCTTGGATTCCAGAACCTTCTATCTAATGTTCCAGCAAAGACAGGAGTATAACATTCACAAAGGATGCTCAGAGGAACAGAAGGATTTTGAAATGCTTGTCCACAGATCCCTGAAGGCAACATAACTGGTTAACATGGTACTTAAGGAAGCATATGAATCACTTGCCTTTATCAGTGGTGGCATCAATTATAAAAGCAGGAGGTTAGGTTGGAGCTATACAAACTATGATTAGGCTCCACCTGGAATACTGTGAACAATGCTGGTCTCCACATGATAGGAAATATGTATTTCCATGGGAGGGATTGCAGAGGAAATTCACCAGGAGAATTTTAGCTATGGAGAGAGGGTGGGTAGGCTCGGGTTGTTTCCTTTAGAAGGCTGAGAGGGGACCTGATTGAGGTGTGTAAGATTATGAGGGGCATGGACAGAGTGGATAGAAAGCAGTACTTCCCCTTAGTCAAAGGGTTAATAATGAGAGGGTATAATTTTATGGTGAATAACTGGAGATTTAGTCAAGATTTGAGGATTTTATTTTATCCAGAGAGTGATAGGAATCTGGAATGCATTGCCTGGGGAGTAGTAATGGTGGGATACAGAGCAACCCCTACAAAGTATGCGGATGAGCACTTGAAATACCACAACATGCAAGGCCAAGGGCGTAGTGTTGGAAAGTGGGATTGGTGTAGATAGGTCAGCACAGACTCAATGAACCAAAGGGCCTCTTCTGTGCTGTATAACACCAAGACACATCTCAGCATTGTAATTATTCGTATGATTCAAACCACACCCACATGTGGTGAGATTGAAAGAGTCACAGGACTTTTCCCTTCGAATACACTGAAGATTGAAACAGAAAACAACCAGCTGGCAAATAGATAATAATACAACCAAGCACCGGAGACAGTGAGACTGACAAATCCAGTCACAAATACCTGGATACCAGCAAAGATATGCAGTCAGCCAAGGTCAAAGGAAATCATTACTGATCACGGTACGACATTGCGAATTAACAGAAGCCAGCTCAAATCAATGTATAATACACTAATTATGTATTCAGACTGTGTGCAAGAAAGCTCCAACAATAATAATCGTAACATGAGGCTGAATGACAGCAACCAGTGACCAGGCTAACAAGTTGTCAGCCAAGAGCTACTGAGCATAACACAGTCTCTCCAGATTCACGTAATCAGGACAAGTTGTCAAACTTCAAAATATTTATATTGTTGTATCAAAATCTGAATTATTAATCTTGTTAACTCTGCTTATGCATGCCTGTATAAATACTGAAATAACGATGCATGCTTATTTAATATGATCTATAGCTGATTGGGATTTATTTTCCTTGGTAAAAAGGGGGATGTTGTTTTACATCTTGCAGCAATGTACCTTCAAGGGAAATAATTAGACGTCATCACCATATCATGGCATGTAACTGAATGATATAAAGCTTTCAGTCTCTATCAGACAGAGTTCTGCTTTTTTGTAGCGTGACATGCTGAAGGAAGCATGCTGCAGTCTGTCCAAATTGCTTAGCCTGACATGTACAGTGCCTGTGATTGTAACACACACATATAGATAGCAGCTGCTATAATAAAAGTTTATTGAATTCCTCAGTTCTATGTGACCTCTTGTGTCATTTTTACATTACGTTAACTAATATAAGTATCACAGCATGATCAAGTCAAGTCATCAGTATGTGTTACCACATCACGTCATTGTATTATATCACAGTAAAGTGGACAAAAAGGTAACTGGTGGAACATAATATGGCAAAGGGTAAGGGATGCTTTTTGTACAAATGCAAAGGTGAAGAGGGAGAAAAAATAATCTAGGAATGAGATTAGGGTAATTTCTTCACTTGGAGTGTTGTGAATCTTTGGCCTTCTTTATGTCAGAAGGTTGTGGATACTCAATCCTTCAGTATGTTCAATAGGAGGATCGCTAGACTTTAGGTTTCTCAGTGATTCAGATGGGAATAGGGAGAAAAGTTGAGGCAGTTCAACAGCCATAAACATAATGAATGGTAGAAAAGGGTTGAGGGGCCAAATATCTTCATCCTGCTCCTATATGTTTGTTACAAAATGCGCAATGTTTGCATGTTTGTTACAAAATGTGCAATGTTTGCATGTTTGTTACAAAATGCGCACTTGTCACACACAGCTACAAAAGATTATATAGGATGTACAGCACAGAAACAGGTCATTGCATGCAGCCACCCGATATCATTGCTTATGCTTCATTCAAGCCTCCCATCTGTTTTTGTCTAAATGCACTTTGTAACCATCTGTTCCCTACTCGCTCATATAATTAATTAAAAGCAAAATACTGTAGATGCTTGAAATCTGATATAATAATGGAAAATGCTAGAGAAATATAGCAGGTCTGACAGCATCTGTGGAGAAACAGTATTAATAATAAGACAATAAGGTATAGGAGCAGAATTAGGCCTGTCTGTTCCTCCACTCAATTGTGGCTGATTTGTTTCTCAACGCCATTCTTCTACCTTCTCCCCAGAACCTTTGATCCCATTACTAATCAAAATCCTATCTATCTCTGTCTTAGATATGCTCAATGACTTGGCCTGCACAGCCCTCTGCAGCAATAGGTTCCACACATACACCATCCTCTGGCTGAAAAATATTCCTCCTCGTCTCAGTTCTAAATGATCGTCCCTTCACTCTGAGGCTGTGCCTTCAGTTCCTAGTCTCGCCTATTATTAGAAACATCTTCTCCACATCCAAGCTGTTCAGGCTTTTCTGTATTCTGTAAGTTTCAATAAGATACCCCCCTCATCCTTCTAAACTCCATCAAGTACAGACCGAGAATCCTCAACTGCTCCTCATATGAAAAGGCCTTCATTCCCAGGATCATTCTTGTAAACCTCCTCTCGACCCTTTCCAGTGTCAGCATATCCTTCCTTATCTATGAGCCCAGAATGTTCCAAATGGTGTCTGACCAAAGCCTTATGCAGCTTCAGCAGTACATCCCTGCTCTTGTATTTTAGCCCTCTCAAAATTAACATTAACATTGCATTGCCTTCCTAACAGCCAACTGAACCTGCATGTTAACCTCCAGTTTGGGTTTGTCGTCAATCTTCTTCAGAACTGAAGAGTTATTTCAGACTTGAAATCTTAAGTCTGTTTCTCTCTCATTAATCTTTGCGATTCTTCTGAATGCCCTATTGGATTTCTTGCTATCTTAGCATGTAAAGCTTCTAATTATGCTCTTGTCCATTAATACAAACATTGGGCTGAATTTCACCAAAATTCAGCTAAATGTAATTTTGGGAAGTTTTATTCAGGTTTCTTTCTGTGAACACTAGCAAGTTTTCTCAGGAAAATCTTTACATTCACTACATTATGTATTCACTCGCTCCTGCTGCTACATTTTAAAGCCAAGCTGTACACCAGATTAGTTGCTGTCAGCCCTTTGCAAGACATGTAATGGGAAGGAAACGACAAAGAACATTTTCTAATGGCACATTGGTGGCACGGGTGACTTGTCATTAGCGAATAGAACTCGGCATTTATCCCTTTGAGGATTAACCGGAATTCTTTTCCTTGAGGTGATTTTTTAATTGCATTTTCACTGTTTTCCCATATCTCGTCCATGTCACTCATAGGAGCAGAAAATTCCACCTTATATTTGTCATTTTTAGATGTTCTTCTATTCTCTCGTTTGGTAAGGTTTCTATTTTTTTTCTGAGGTTGTTAACTAATCAATACTTCCGTGAAGAAGAACTGTACCCGTCTTAATTATAGGAAATACATTAGTCATGTGCTATTTCTCTGACACTATGCATTTTGCTAATGAATTATTCAATTTGAGTGATAATGCCTCTGCCATCTCTTCTCTAGATTCACTTTAATACATGCTACAATCCATCCAGATCAGAGGATTTATCCTCCTTAAGTTGTTGTGTTTATTTAATACATCCACACTTGTTATTTTAAGTCCCCTTTTCTCATCTAATCATTAAATATATTGTGTGTACTTGTACTACCTACCTTTATATGTCAAAGTGAGTTAATTGTTTACCATTTCTATCATCTCTCTATTACCTATGGTTTTATCCTGTATATCTCATAATGGTTTTTATGTCATTGCAGCTATCATGTATCTCATGTGCCAGTAAAAGATTTTGTTGGTTTGCTTAAACTTCATGAAAGTTTAGTTTTGTTCCTCCTTTATCTTCCATTTTTTGTTATCTTTTCATTACATTGTATTCTCTCATAGCTTGTATTCTTCAGCTGTCTATATAATGTAAGCTGTTAAGATTCACATAGAGACAACAGGGGAGGTGATGGCCAAGTGATATTATCACTGGACTGTTAATCTAGAAACCCAGATAACGTTCTAGAGACCTGGCATCGAATCCCATCATGGCATTTAGTAGAATTTGAATTCAATAAATATCTGGAATTAAGAATCTAATGATGACTGTGAATCCATTGTCAATTGTAGGGAAAACCCATCTGATTCACTAATGTCCTTTAGGGAAGGAAACTGACATCCTTACCTGGTCTGGCCTACATGAGACTCCAGATTCACAGCAATGTGGTTGACTCGTAAATGCTGCCTGGTCAGTAACGCCCTCATCCCATTAATGAATAAAGGAACTTTTAAGAAGAAATCAATTTTCCCAGCAATCGGTGGAATTAACTGAAAGACAGGATTTATTGTTTAAAAGTTTTCTTCTAACAAGCAAACTAAAATGAATGTTGGTCAAACATAGGCAACTAAAGAAAATGTACTTGTGCATTAACTAACTAATTCAATCGAGATATGTCTTACAAGTGTCTTTCACAGAGTGCTGTACTTTTACCAGATGAGTAACAAGTCAGAACACATTCACAGTAACTCCAGGTTCTACAATAGGTTGACTTTTCTCGGCTAAGCTAGGTTGAAATTTCTGGTATCTTTCAAAAAGACAGTTTTAATTCTAGAAAATGGTTGTGATGTTTTCAAAATTTTGCAGTTTTTAAAATATTAACTCAAATGAAACTCAATTTATCAACTGGAATGTTGAAATAATTGAAACAAAATCATAAATCGCTGTAGACACTCAACAGATCAGGCCATGTTAACTCTGCTTTCTCTCCACAGATACTTCGAGAACTGCTGGGGTTCTCCAGCAATTTCTGTTTTTGTTTCAAATTCCTAGCATCCACAGTTTTTTGCATTATTTTGTTGAAATAATTGAGCTCTTTCCATCCCATTTAACTTTATCACTGTTTTTAACTGGATTAATTCTTCAAAAATGTTTGTACCAAAGCTATTCTTCTTTCTTATATCAATATTGACCTAATTTGGACATAGGAACATAGGCCATTCAGCCCCTTGAATCTGTTCTGTCATTAAACGAGATAGAATCATAGAATCCCTACACTGCGGAATGTGGCAATTCAGCCCACTGAGTCCGTACTGACCCTCTGAAGAGCGTTCCACCCAGACACTGCCCTCTTCTGTATCCCACATGTACAATGGCTTTTCCATGTGGCCTACACATCCCTGAACACACAATGGACAACTTTTTAGCATGGCCAATCCACCTAACCTGCACGGTGTTGAAATATGGAACGTGCAAATTCCACACAATCGCCCAATGCTGTTTTTGAACGTGGGTCCCTGGTACTGTGAGGCAGTAGTGCTGACCACTGAGCCACAGTGCTGCCTAAATCATGGCTAATTTGTGGCCAAACTCCATATACTTAACTTTGACCCATATCCCTTAATACCTTTGCTTCATAAAAACGTATCTATCCCAGATTTAAAACTCACAACTGATCTGGCATCAACTGTCATTTATCGAAGAGAGTGCCAAACCTCCGACACCCTTAATAGTCTGGCCCTAATTCTCAGACTATTGCCCCTAGTTCTAGAATGCCAAACCAGTAGAAATAATTTATCTTTATCTAGCCTGCCTTTTTCGTTAATATCATGAAGACTTCAATCAACCTTAACCTTATAAATTCTGGAGAAAACAGGCCTGATTTGCATAATCTTCTCATTACTCGAACGCTGAAATCCAGGTATCATTTTTGTAAGCCAATGTTGTAGGTTTGTTTTGGAAGCTATATATTCTTCCTAAGCGTGGTGCCCAAATCTGCTCACAGTATTCTAAGTGGGACTAACTAGGATTTTATATAACTGCAGCATAACTCCTGTATCCTTATATTCCAGTTCTCTAGATATAAAGGCCACATTCTAATTAGTTGTCTTGGTTATGTTCTGCATCTGTTCGAGGCATTTTAAAGATCTACGCACCTGAAAGCCCAAGTCTCTTTGGACATCTACTATATTTAACTTCATAACATCTAGAAAGTACACTGATCTATCCTTTTCTGGTCCAAAATGGATAACCTGACTCTTGCTGACATTGAACTCCATCTGCCACAGATTTTCCCATTTACCTAGTCAATCAATATCCCTTTGTAATTTTATACTATTATCTATATTGTTGATAATGCCACATAACTTTGTGTCATTGGCAAGTTTGGACATATGACTTTCAATGTTGTTGTCTATGTTGTTATCCAAGTCATTAATAAATAATGTGAATAACTAAGGCCTTAGTGAGGCACCACTAGTCACATCTGCCATTTTGAGTACCCACCCATTACTTCTGCTTTAACTTGTCACTCAACCGATTTCATAGCCATGTCAGTAATCAGGCCTCTGTTCCGTGGTCTTCTAATTTAGTTAACAGTCTGTTAAAAGGAACTTTATCAAATGCCTTCCAGAAATCCATATAAAGAATGTCCATACACAAATCCACTGTCCACTATCTGACTCACCTCTCCAAAAACGTCAGTGAGGTTTGTCAGGCAGGACCTACCTGTCATGAGTCCATGTTGGCTCTCTTTGATTTGCTGAAAATTTTCAAGGTGTTCAATTACTCCATCCTTGATTATAGAGTCCAACATCTCCCCACCACAGATGTTAGGCTAACTGGACTGTAATCGCTGGATTTTCTATTTCAATAAATATCTGGAATTAAGATATTTCTTTAAAGGCAGAGTGACACATGCAATTTTCCAATCCAGACAAATGAATTTGTAGCCAGTGGTGGTCCGTAAGGATCAGTGCTGGGATCTGTGTTGTTTGTAATATATATAAACAACATGGGTATAAACGTAGGTGGGTTTGGTTAGTAATTTTGCAGACAACATGAAAATTGGTGGAGTTGTGGATAGTGAGAACATTTTCAAAGGATACAGGAGGTTGTAGATCAGTTGGAAAGATGAGCACAGAAATGGCAGATTGAGTTTAAACTGGACAAGCGTGAGGCCATTAATTTTGAGAGGTTAAATGCAAGAGGAAACTATGCAGTAAATGGCAGGACACTTGGGAGCATTGATATATGGAAAGATCTTGGGATTCAAGTCCATAGCTCCATGAAAGTGGTAATGAAGTGGATTAAGTAGTAAAGAAGGCATATGGCATGCTTGCCTTCATTGGTCAGGTCAGGCAAGTGATGTTGCATCTGTATAAGACTTTAGTTCGGCCACATTTGGAATACCTTGTACAGTTCTTGTCACCACAATATTAGAATGATATCGAGGCTTTGGAGAGGATTCAAAAAGAGGTTTACCAAGAGATTGCTGGAATGGAATGTATTAGCTATAAGGAGAGATGAGACAAATTTTGATTGTTTATACTAGAGCTTCAGAGACTGAGGGAAGACCTAGTAGAAGTATATAAAATTATGAGATGCATTGATAATGTGGATAGTGGATAGAGTCAAATGTAAAATACTAAGGGGCATAGGTTTTAGGTGAGAGGAAGAATGTTGACAGAAGACTTGAGAGGATGGTGTTTTACACAGAGAACGGTAAGTGCCTGGAATGTGCTGTCAGGGGAGGTGGTAGAAGCAGACATGTTAGCAAACACCCTTATTCACATTGCCTTTCAAATCAGTTCTTAAATGTTGAACTCATTTAATACTCCATTTGACTATTTGTTCCTCTAAATAATCTGTTTAATTACTCCTGTTTTGTTTTATTTTGTCAAACAAATTATTTTTCAATTCACCCGACTTCTTCCTGAATATCACAAAGTAAAAAGGTCCATCTTCTGCCTCAAAGAAATGACAAATTATATTAACATAGCACATTTAACATAACAGAATATTGCACAGCACTTAAAAGGAGTATTATAAATTTAAAAAGCAAAATTAGAAGCCAAACACTGATTGCTGAAATTAGACAGACACATGAAAAGGCAGAGAATAGAAAGATATGGACCATGTGCAGACAGATGAGATTAGATCAGAGTAGCATCATGGTTGCTGCAGACATGGGCCAAAGGGCCTGTTCCTTTGCTGTACAGTTCTATGCATCTAGGGAACTGTGAAAGATTATAATTAGCGCTTTGCAGTAGTACTTTATACTACAGTACCACATATCTTTTTTTAAAAAAATTGTAGGTCTGAAATTTTTTCTGGAGCTCTTCCTGCTTCTTCAGTTATTTTTGCAGAAAAAAGACTTGCATCTATATAATGGCTGTCATACCCACTAGAGATTTTAAGTCCTCTACAACCAGTGATTTTTTTTTTAGAAAGGTAAAGTCATGGTTGTAATGGAGGGAATACAATTGTTGCAGGAATCACATTTTCTGCATTTCTGGTGAAATTGTGGTGTTGGTTTCGGAAGAGATCAAGGAAATACATGTTCAATTAATCGGCAAAGAAAGCATGAAGAGTTTGATATGTTCATTGCCCTGCTTGAATGTATCACACTGTTCAATATAAAATATTCTTTTCCATACTGTTCAAAAGGTTAAAATAGTAACATGCCAAATTATTCCACTTTGAAAACATTTAAGAAGGAATAAAGTTTCTTTCAATACCAATTCCAAAACTGGACCTGCCAATTTATTAAAGACAACTGTTCTTCAGAATTCTCATTAAACCCATTTGCACATATAAAACCTTAACTAAAAATATTGACTGGTATTTTTGAGAGGTAGTGCTCCACACATCAGCTGAAAGGTCGGTGGGGCGAGCTTGCTTCCTCTGGCCGGGAAAGTCACCATAGGATTTTTCGGGTTGTCAGGCTGTTAATTGACTGTAGTTGCGGCTTCTAAGTTCTGACCCCATGAGGGAGGATGTGCTGCATTCAGAGCTGCCATCCAAACAAAGGCAGAATAACAAGGTAAGTCAGGATGGCTTCAATGGGGCTGGTCAAACAAAGCTCAGTGGGGCATAGTCAAAATTGTTAGGGCCTGTGGGAATAAGCAGGACCAGTCATTTGTGTTAGGCACAGGGTACCCAAACAGGAAAGGCCACTCCTCCAAGCCTGCAGTCAGGCTGCCAAGGTTTACCAGTGTGGCATGGATATCTCCAGATTGGAGGAGGCCATTGCATGGTAATAGTTGTTACATAACAAGGTGTGGAGCTGGAGG
>NW_025971276.1:0-10879 GCF_021869965.1 Rhincodon typus | reverse complement strand
GTTTCTGAAGAAGGGTCTAGACCCGAAACGTCAACTTTCCTGCTCCTGTGATGCTGCTTGGCCTGCTGTGTTCATCCAGCTCTACACCTTGTTGTCTGAGATTCTCCAGCATCGGCAGTTCCTACTATCCCCCACAACAACCCTGCTGTTATTACAAATTTCCAAAATCTGACCACATATTCTCTCCTCTGTCTCCCACTCACTGTTGAGAAGCCTGTGGTATATCCTCAGCATTGTGATTTCACCTCCTATTCCTGACTTCTACCCTAATTGCCTTGCTACATGAATGTGTTGATGTATCCTCCCTCAGTATAGCTGTGAGATACTTCTTTACCAGTAATGCAATTCCCCAACCCCTTTTACCTCTCTTTCTATCATACCTGAAACATCTATTTCCTGGGACATTTAGCTGGCAGTCCTATCTCTTTTTCAGCCAAGTCTCTGTAATCATAATAATTTCATACGTTGCCACTGCATCTGTATGTTTGCCACTGCATCTCTTATTGACCTTTCCTTTTACCTAAATTGCCAGTTCACTTTCACTAGTTCTGCTTTCATGCCCTCATAATTGCCCTTGTTTAAATTCAAAATCATCATCTCTTAACCATGTTTCTCTCCCTTGAACAGTTTGTAAAATTCAATTGTTTTATGGTTCCTGCTACCTGAGGCTGCTTTCTCTATGAGGTCAGTAATTAATCCTAACTGATTGGTCAAAACCTAGTCTGGAATAGTCTGTTCCTGGGTGGTGCCATAACATGTGGGTCTAAGAAATTGCTGCTCTAGACTACATTTTTCCTTCTGATTTTTCCAGTCTGCATGTAGGTTAATACCCGCAATGATAACTGCTTTACGCTTTTGACAAACTTCCATTATTTGTTCTTTGACAACCCTAACTGCCCATGTTAGGGGACCGGTACATAACTCCTTCAAGTGATCTCTTGCCTTTCCTACCCAGACTGCTTCTTTATCATAGTTTCCTGAATTAAGGTTGTTACTTTGTGTTGTGCTAATATTATCTTAATTAATAGAGCCACTTCTCACCCTTTGCAAACGTCCAGTCCTTCCTAAATATCACATAAGCTTCAATGTTCAGGTTCTAATCTAGGTCATCCAGCAGCCATCTTTCAGCTATGGACACTAGATCATCCTTATTTATCTCCATTTATACTACTTGTTCATCTGTTTTGTTTTGAATGCTATGAGCATTCAAATACAATGCCTTAAGTTTGGTGATTTCATTATTCCTCTTACCTCTAGTCGTGCCTGTTGACTTGCTTCTAGATCTGCATTCTCTGTCCCTTCCTGTCATTGTCTGTTTATCATTTCCCACATTAATTCTTCCTCTATTGCATTTTCCCCACTCTGAATCACTGCACCTTCCCAAATTTTGGCCCTTGCCCTCGCGATTTAATTTAAAACTCATTCTACTTCCCCAGTTATGTTATTTGCATGAACGCCAGTTCTAATACAATTCACATGCAGACTGTCCATTGGTACAGATCCCACTTCCGCAATATTGGTGCCACTGCCCCATGAACTAGAACCCACCTCACCCACATGGCTCATGTAATAATCCTTTTACGTTCTGTTCCTTAATGCCGGGCTCCTCGTACTGACTATACAGAATCTCTTTTCTAGTTCTACTTTTGTCATTGGTGCCTACATTGACTACGACTACTGTATCCTTCCCCTTCCACTACAGTTTTTTTTTCCCCCAGCCTACAGCAGTTATCCTGAATCCTGGCACTAGGCAGACAATACAGCATCTGGACTCATGCATTTTACTGCAGAGAACAGTATCAACCCCAAACCCTGCTGTCCCCTACTACCACTACAATCCTCTGCTCCGATGGCCTCCTCTACCATTGTCCAGTGATCATTTCGCTCAACCATTAAACAGCCGGCTTTCAGCTGAGCAAGCTGAGAGAACTTTAAACGTTTTGGACAATTGCAGAGATTGACACTCTTGTACTCCTATCCTCTTGGTCCCCTTACCAACCTTACTTGCAGTCACATTTTCCTATCCCTGACCACTGACAACAACAGAACATCCTACCATCTAAAGTGTGACAGCCTTGTGGTACAAAGGATCCAGGTAACCACCTCCCTCCCTGATGTATTGCATGTCTGTAGTTCAGCTGATAAATTCTGAGCTGAAGCTGTGCAAACTTCAAACACTTACTGTAGGTGTGTTTGCCCTGGACACATCAGTATCCTTGAGCTCCCACATGCTGCAGTTTTTACATTCCACTTGTATTGCCATTCTTAATGAGTTTTAATGAATTATTTCAAAAATTTATTAACTCTTTCATATTGATTTTTAGGTATTATGTTAACTTTACCACAAATATGTATACTATGTTAAAACTTGAGAATAGAATGGGCTTTAATCACTGAACAGATATTCAGTCCTGATAAACAAGTGTCTGTGTCACTACCTCACTATGATGGGAACTGTAGGCCATTCATCCTGGTCTACGTCACTGTGATGAAAACTATAGTCTGTCCTGTCCAATGTCCTTCCATTGCTTCATTGCAATGGTGACTGCAGATGACTCTTTCCAGTCTATCTCACAGTCATAGTATCCATACAGTGTGGAAACAGGCCATTCAGCTCAACAAGTCCACACCACCCCTGCGAAGAACATCCACCCAGACCCATCCCCCTAACCCCTTCTCTGTAACCCTTCATTTCCCATGTCTAATCCACCTAACATACACACCCCCGGACATTATGGGCAATCTAACATGGCCAATCCACCTAACCTGCACATCTTTGGGCTGTGGAAAGAAACTGGAGCACCCAGCGGAAATCCACACAGACATGGGGAGAATGTGCAAATTCAACACAGACAGTTGCCCGAGGGTGGAATCGAGCCTCGGTCCCTGGCGCTGTGAGGCAGCAGTACTAACCACTGAGCCACTGTGCCTCTCTGAAACAGTGATTGCAGGCCACTTCTCCCAGTTTGCCTCAATGTGACAGTGACTTTCAGGCTGGCAGGATTTCACAAGTGGTGTGCTGGGGCATTAACTCTTTAAAATTTATGTACATGTTTTGGATGAAGGGATTGAAAGTGTAGCAGCTAACTACGCTGATGACACAAAGATAGGTAGGAAAGTGAGTTGTGAAGAGGACATAAGAAGCCTATAAAGGGATATAGATATAGATAGGTTATAGATAGGTTAATATAGATAGGTTAAGTCCATGGGCAATGATCTGGCAAATGGAGTATAATGTGGGAAAATGTGAAATTGTCCATTTTGGCAGAAAGAATGAAAAAGAAGCATGTTATCCAAATGGTGAGAGGTTGTAGACCTCTGACATACAGAGATGGGTATCCTATTGCATGAATCACAGAAGGTTCATAAAACAAGTACAGCAAGTATTCAGGAAAACTAATAGAATTTTATGGTTTCTTCTTAGGGGGATTGAATGCAAGAGTGGGGAGGTTATGGTTTAGTTATACAGGACGTTGGTAAGACTTCATCTAGAGTATTGTGCACAGTATTGGTCACTGCACTTACGGAAGGAAGTCAGTGTGCTAGAAGCAATTCAAGAGAAGGTTGACTCATCTAATAGAGGTCACAGAGGTCATAGAGTTATGCAGCATGGCGATAGGCCCTTCATCCACACTGACCAGGTTACTTAAAGTGAACTAGTCCCATTTGCCTGTGATTGGTCCATTCCCTCCAAACCTTTACTACCCATATACCTGTCCGAAAGACTTTTAAATGTTGTGTTGTACTTGTCTCTACCACTTTCTCTGGCAGCTCGTTCCATACACGCATCACCCTCTGTGTGAAAATGTTGCCCCTCAAGTCTCTTTTAAATCTTTCCCCTCTCACCTTAACACTATGTCCTCTAGTTTTGGACCCCTTTAGCCTTGGACACCCTACCTTGGCTATTCACTTTATCTATGCCCCTCTATAAGGTCACTCCTCAGCCTCTGATGCTACAGGGAAAAAATGTCCCAGCCTACCCAGACTCTCCTCATAACTAAAACTTTCCAATCTCAGTAATATCCTTGTAAATCTTTTTTCATGCTTTCCAGTTGAATATCATTCTTCCTATAGTAAGGTGACCAGAATTGTATGCAGTACTCCAAATGTGACTAATGTCTTATGTAGCTGTGATATGACATCCCAGCTCCTGTACTCAACGCTCTGACTGATGAAGGCAAGCGTGCAAAATGCCTTCTTCACCCTCCTGTCTATCTTTGATGCCACTTTCAAGGAACTATGTACCTGCACCCTTAGGTCTCTCTGTTCAACATCACACCCTAAGGTTTTGCCATTAACTGTGTAATTCCTGCCCTGAGATAGTAGGAACTGCAGATGCTGGAGAATCCGAGACAACAAGGTGCAGAGCTGGATGAACACAGCAGGCCAAGCAGCATCATAGCTCCAGTTGATCAAGATCCATTATATTCTTAGGTAACCTTCTTCACTGTCCACTATACCATTAATTTTGGTGTTTTCCGCGAGTTAACTAACCATGCCTCTTATATTCTTAACCATATCGTTTATATAAATAGTGAACATCAGTGGATCTAGCACTGATCCGCGGTGCACCACTGGTCACAGACCTCCTGCCTGAAAGACAACCCTCCACCACCATCCTCTGTCTCCTACCATCCAGCAAATTTTGTGTCCAATTGGTGAGCTCTCTCTTAATTTTATGTGATCTAACCTTACGAGGCAGTCTACTATGCAGTACCTTATTGAAGGTCTATCTGAAGTCCATGTGGATAATGTCTACCGCACTGCCCTCATCTCTCTTCTTGGTTACCTCTTTGAAAAACTTAATCAAACTTGTAAGACACAATTTCCCATGCACAAAGCCATGCTGACTATCACTAATCAGTCCTTGCCTTTCCAAATGCATGTCGATCCAGTCTGTCAGAAACCCCTCTAACAACTTATCCACCAATGACATTATGCTCACCAGTTTGTAGTTCCCTGACTTTTCCTTGCAGCCTTTTGTAAATAATGGCGCAACATTAGCCACCCTTCAATCTTCTGGCACCTCACCTGTGGCTGTCTCTCCTAGGGGCCCTGCAATTTTTTCCCTACCTTCTCACAATGTCTTGGGATACACTTGATCACGTCCCCAGGATTTATCTACTTTTATGAGTTTTAAAATTTCCAGCATCTCCTCTTCTAAAATGTGGACACTTTTCAAGACATCACCATTTATTTCCCCAAGTTCCCTAGCTTCCATGTCTTTCTCCATGGTAAGTACTGACGCAAAATTTTTTTTTCAGTTGTCACCCATCTCTTGTGGCACCACACATAGACAATCTTTAAGGGGCCCTATTCTCTCCCTAGTTACTCTTTTGCCCTTAATGTACTTGTAGAATCTCTTCGGATTCTTCTTAACCTTGTCTAATAATGATGCCTCATGTGCACTTTCTGCACTCCTGATTTCCCTCTAAAGTGTACTCCCACACATCCTATACTCATCAACAGGTTCATTTGATCACAGTTGTCTATACCTGACATATGCCTCCTTCTTTTTCTTGATCAGATCCTCAATATCTTGCGTCATCCAATGTTCTTCACTACTGCCAGCCTTGCCCTTCACACGAACCGGAACATACTGGCTCTGGACTCTCGTTACTTCACTTTTGAAAGCCTCCCACTACCCAGATGTCCGTTTACCTGCAAACAGTCTCCCTCAACCAACTTTTGAAAATTCCTGTCTAATACCATCAAAATTGGACTTGCCCAAATTTACAAGTTTTAACTTATGGACCAGGCCTAGCCTTTCAACTATTTTAAAACTAATAGAATTGTGGTCACTGGTCCCAAAATGCTCTCCTACTTACACATCAGTCACTCATCTCGCCTAATTTCCCAAGAGGAGGTCGAGTTTTACCCATTCTCTAATAGGGCCATCTACATATTGACTCAGAAAATTTTCCTGAACACACCTAAATTCCTCTCATCTGATCCCTTAATACTATGGCAGTCCCAGTCTATGTTTGTAAAGTTAAAATTCCCTGCTATTACAACTCTGCTATTCTTACAGCTATTTGTGATCTCTGTACATATTTGCTCCTCAATTTCCCGCTGATTATTGGGAGCCCATAGTACAATCCCTTCAAAGTGATCATCCACTTCTTATTTCTCAGTTTACCCCATATAACATCACTGGACAATCCCTCAGAAATATCCTAAGTAATGCCATGATGTTTTCCCTAATCAAAAACAACACTCCCTCTCCTCTCTTGCCTCCTCTTCTATTTTTTCTGTAGCATCTGTACTCTGTAACATTGAGCTACAAGTCCTGTCCCTTCCTCAACAACTCTTCTGTAACAGCTACGATATTCCAGTGCCGTATACCAATCGATGCCGAGTTCATCTGGTTACCTGTCAGGCATCTTGCATTGAAACAAATGCAGTTTAATTCATCAGTCTTCCCTCATTTCTTGTTGTGCTCTTGCCTGCCTTGTCTATTTAACTTGCTTTCTTAGCTTTCTCTTTTGCCTCACTATTGTTTAGAGTTCCACATCCCTCCCCCGCCCCGAGACAAGTTCAAACCCTCCTGAGCAGCTCCAGCAAATCTCCCAGCTAGGATATTAGACCTCTCCTCTGGTGCAACCCATTTGATCTTGCACAGGTCACCTCTGCCCCAGAAGAGATTGCAATGATCCAACAACCTGAATCCCTGTCCCCTGCACCAGCTCCTCAATCACACGTTCATTTGCCCTAACTTCCTATTCCTAATTTCACTAGCACATGGCACCAAGAGTAATCAAGAGATTACTACTCTTGGGGTCCTACTTTCTAACTTCTTGCCTAACTCCCTATATTCACTCTGCAGGACCTCATCCCATTTTCTGCTTATGTCATTGGTACCATTGTGTACAACAACCTTTGGCTGCTCATGAGAAATTGCTGCAATCGCTCCAAGACACGAGGGAGGCAACACACCATCCTGGAATCTCACTCGCAGCTGCAGAAATGCTGTCTGTGTCCCTGACTAGAAAATCCCTCTTCATTATTAACTTCAACTTTGCCATACATTGCTTCATAGCACAGACAGTCGTGGTACCACAGACCTGGCTGCTGCTATTTTTTTCCTGAGAGCCTAACCCAACTCTTCCAAAACTATCCAAAATGCTATTCTTGTTTTACAGGGGGACAGCCACAGGCTATACTGCATAACCTGCCTACCTCTCCTGGCGGTCACCCACCCACCTCACTGAACCTGTGATGTAACCACCTCCCTGAAGTTAGTATCTATCACACTCTCTGCCTCTTATTATACTCCTCAGTATGTCCAACTGCCACTCTTTACTATCCATGCAGTCTGAAAGGAGCTGGAGAAGGACACACTTCCTGCAGGCATAGTTATCAGGGATACTCAACTGCTCGCTAATCTCTCACACCTGACAGAAACAGCATACCACTCCATTCGCTGTCATCTCTGTTCCTTTAACAACTACAGGACTTAGGGAAAAAGAAGTCTTACCTTATCCTCATCTTGTTGCTGCTCACCCTCCTCAATCAAGCCTGGTATCCACCTGAGCCTGCACTTGGACCTACCAGCAGCACTTTGACAGCAAAGCAGCCCTTCTCAAAAATGGCTGCACTGCTACAACCTGCCTTTTCTTTCTTCACTGCTTGGGTGGTCACTGGTGAAACTAACAACTGCTTACCTACAATTGACTTTTTTAAGCCTTTCCAAATTTCCCAAGTTCCTCCTCTGAGCTGCCTGGATGGTGCTGCTGAAACTAAGAACTGCTTACCTCCAACGGGCCTTCATAAGCCTTTTCAAATCTGGACTAAGACCTGGACTGAACAGATTGCCCTGTGAGGAATGGCTAGACAGGCTAGGCCTGTATCCTGTGGAGTTTAGAAGAGTCAGAGGTGACTTAATTGAATCCAAATGTAACATGCTGTGAGGACTTGACTGGATGGATTTTGAAAGCATGTTTCCTCTTGTGGGAGAATCTAGAACTAGCATCAGGAAGGTTATGCTGGAACTGTACAAAACTTAGGCCTCAGCTGGAGTACTGTGTAAAGTTCTGGTTGCCACATTATTGCAGTGGAGGAAGTGCAGATGAGATTCACCACGATGTTGCCTGATTTGAGCATTTTAGCTATGAAGAGAGGGAGGATGGGCTCAGGTTTTTTCCTTTGGAGCCGAGAAGGCTGAGGGAGGAAGCTAATTGAGGTATATAAGAATATGAGGGACATGGATGCAGTAGATAGGCAAAAGCTGCTCCCCTTGGTTTAAGAGTCAATAACAAAGATGCATAAATTTAAGATGAAGGGCAGGGGATTTGAGGAAAACTTTTTCACCCAGAAGGTGATGGGAATGTGAAATACATTGTCTGGGAGGCAGAAATCTCACAACTTTTGAATTGTTTACAACGAACACTTGAAATCTTTAAAAAATTAGAGGTTCTGGGTCAAGTGCTGGAAAGTGCACTGATATGGATAAAATGGGCTGAATGAACCCCTTCTGTGCTGTATCATTTCTATGATTCTATGGTTTAAGACAGGTCGGTGCAGACTCAATGGACTGAAGGGCCTCTTTTGTGCTGTTTGACCCTATGACTCGATAACTAGTGGTCATAGTTAGAAATAAGGAGAAATCCATTTAAAACAGAGATGAGGAAGCATTTTATCTCTCAGAGAGTTATGAGTCTTTGGAATTCCTTTCCATAAAAAACAATGGATGCAGAATCTTTAAATGTTTTTAAGAAAGTGGTAGATAGATTCTTGTTTAACAAGAGATGAAAGATTATTTGAAGTGTGCAGAAATGTGGAATTGAGGTTAAAATCAAATCAGCCATGATCTTATTGAATGGTGGAGCAGGCTAAAAAGGTAAAATGGCCTACTCTGTTCCTTGCTTGTATATTGTATCTGCTATTCATTTGTGGGTCAACTCATATGGGTTCAGCAGATAGAGGTTATCTGTTCAGTGTGGAAACAGGCCATTTGGCCCAACAAGTCCAAACTGACCCTCAGTGCATCCCATCCAGACCCATCCCCCTATAACCCAACTAACCTACATGTCTTTGGCCCCTATTGGCAACTTAGCACGACCAATCCACCTAAGCCTGCACATATTTGGAGTGTGGGAGGAAACCAGAGCACCCAGAGGCAACCCACACAAGGTTGGAATTGAACCTGGATCCCTGGCACTGTGAGGCAGCAGTGCTAACCACTGAGCTACCATGCCGCCCAAATAATAATAATAATTATTATTAATAATAATAATAATAATAATAATAATAAATTTGCTTGTAGTCATGCTGTGTGACTTGGAGCCAGTGACATTGCTGCCATTCTATGTACAGAAACAGCTGTGAGGGTGGGTTGCCCGCCCCCACCCCAATCCATGACAAGGCTGAGAGCATACAGAGACAGCTGCTGTCCTATCACCAGATGGGGAGGTTTTATTGGTGTCCACCTCTGCTTCCGCAAAGTAGCCTCTTTTCTCGGAAGGGAGTCCTCTTGCTCTTCACCCCCATTTTTTCCTGTGAGATGGTGCACTGACAATGATAGAGACAAATAGGGTCTCAATGGGCTCAGGGCCACATGGGAACGCATCTTGTGCAGACACCTCCAGATGTTTGGCCTCTGCCATGTCTTTCTTCTGTGTGACCATATCTTCTTAGAGGTATAACACCACAAGCTATCCACTGTTCAAATGGTGTGGTTGGCAGCCTTCTCATATATCATCATGAATGCCACCTTGAAAACTTCCTCCTGGACCAGGTCAGTAAATGCCTGATGGAGGAGGGAGTAAACGTGGTGAAGACTGCTCTCCCTCAGAGCCAGCAGTAGTGGCATTACATCTGACCACATCGACCACAGGTGACGGAGTCATAGAGTCATAAAGACATAGAGTCATACAGCTTATATATCTACGGCCCACTATGTCGAACAACAAACACCAAGGTACATTAATCCCATTTACCTGAACATAGTCTGTAGCCTACTATGATATGGCATTTTAAGTGCTCATCCAGATGCTTCTTAAGTGTTGCAAGAGTAATTGCCTCCTCCACCACCCTCTCAGAACATTAGCACATTCCATATATCTACTATTGTCTGGATGAAAAAAAATCTTTCTGGAGGTGGAGGAGGAGGATCTCAGATAGAATGAAGGCTAGGACAATCAGTCATATGACCCCCTGTGCGCACACACAGCATGTGAACGAACACGCGAACACACACAAACGTGCTCTCATGTACTGCAGCACTCTTCCTCCTTTCCCTCCTGACCAGTAACAATCGTCTTTTCAAATCAAAAGAAATTAATGTGGTCAGACCATCCACCTTTTGATGTGAAACTCATTATAATAGTCCTTCACCTGAGTTTCCTTTCTTTTCCCTCCGCTTTTGAGTTAAGGAGACAGCAGCTCAGCAGTCTTGTGTCCTGTCTGACAACTAAATCACCTTGACACCTTCCTTGTTTCTCCTGTAGGCTTCAGGACCCAGGCTCAGCAGTAGCAGCAGGTGATGGAATGGGACCCACAACTTTAGCTCACTGTGTAGAAACTCAGCAGATCCTGTTGTATTCTGAATACAACTCCTAAGCCTCTCAGCACTTAAGCACTGGCGGTTTGTGGCTGGGATAACCTTCTTCCACTTTCCCCAGACATAGCATTGAAAGAATTCTTATCTCTAGGGTGATTCTACAAATTTATCAAATTATAAGGGGAAAGGAACGGACTGCTGGTGATTCTTATCAAGAAGAATCACTTGTATTACATAACAAGATGCAGTGAAAGCAAATGGTACAAGTTACATGGATAGTAGGAACTGCAGATGCTGGAGAATCTGAGATAACAAGGTGTAGAGCTGGATGAACACAGCAGGCCAAGCAGCATCAGAGGAGCAGGAAGGCTGACGTTT
>NW_025971275.1:0-10881 GCF_021869965.1 Rhincodon typus | reverse complement strand
GATGCTGCTTGGCCTGCTGTGTTCATCCAGCTCTACACCTTGTTATCTCAGATTCTCCAGCATCTGCAGTTCCTACTATCACTAACTTTATATCTGCAGTTTTCTTTATTTCTGTAGCAGTCCTTAAAACACATTTGGATTTAAAAGCAAAAAATGTCTATAAATACTTTGGGAATTTGATCTGTTGTTATAACATCATAACTGAATAAAGAGAAAATATACCACGTCATGTTAATCTTCTTTAGCTACACAATAAGAATGATCCCGAAACAATCAGGAAAAGAGCTTGCAAACTATATCAGCCAGAAAGATCAAAAGCAGAGTTTTGTTTGAACGTCTTAGGATGATTGCAAACTACACTGGTTAAGATGAGTATTCTAGTCTCGGGAGAGTAATATGAATGTATCATTTTTTGGCGTCTTATACTGGTTACTGGTCCCAATTGGCTTGACTCTACATTTATACAGAAACCTAAAAGATCAAAGCAAAGACATAGCTCCAGCTCTTCATATTTACATTACTAAAATCAGCTTCTTTGTCCTGAACAGCTGACTCAAACCATATTGCTGTGGGTCTGCACTGTACCCATAGTAGCACCAACAGTGGATGGAGAAATATCAGTGTAGACCAGTTGGGTCAAATGATTCATTTTTTACACTGTAGGTCCTGATTTATTTGATGTTTCATTCAATAAGTCCGTGTCACACAGAACCATAGAACAATGTGGTCCATGCTTTGAGCACAGTCTGTGCAATTAGCAAATATCAAGCAGGTTAACAACTGGAGCTCTGCCATGGGAATCAGTGGAGGAGATCTACAGAAGGGATCCCTGTGCCAAACACAAAACTAGAAAATGCATATACTTTCAGGCTGAAGTGTGTCAAACAGCCCATCAACAATAACCGCTTCAGGGTCACACATGAAGGAAAACAACCTGAGGCACCTTTTGCCTGTGTAGATCCAGGCAAGAACTGATATCAAGAGAGAAGGAGTAAAATCCTTCAGTGTACATTATCGCAATGGCCAAATTCCTGATGTGTATTCCCAGCTGTCAATGTACTGTGCTGGAACGGTAAATTATTACAATCTGCCTCCCCTCAGTTGTAACAAAGCACAGTGAAAAGAGCAGGAATTGTTTTGAACAGACATGCACCACAGACTTCTTCAATGTTTCGAATGTCTCCCTCAGTAGAGATTATCTGTTGTCAAGCCTTTTGTTTGCATCATGCAACAAAAATAATTCTCTGAGCAGCTTGGTAAACAGGGTGGGGGGAGGGGAATACAAGAGTGGGGTAATGCAGCATCGAAGGTTCATGTTGTGCTGTAGCACATGATCAGTTCACTAACGGGAGCATAAAATGACATTGCAGTAGTTGTACTGGAAAATTATGTCTCTTGAGGTTTGTAACTCCCAGACATTCTCAGTTGCAATCCTTCAGCAAAATTATTATATTGAGCGTGCTGAAGAATAGCAGTCTCCCTTTCTGGGTATCATGTTCCAGGTTTATGATGGACAGTTAGACACCACAGTCACATTACCATTCAAAGAACAACCATTCAATATAACCTTCTTCAGTTTATTATTCGCATCACAATTCCTTTGTTTACTGCCGGCTACAAAGGTCACTGCCTCTAAGCAAGTAGAACCCGAAACCTACAGTGATTTCTGGCTTTTCAGACCATCTGCTGTAAACTTTCCATTGGCAATCATGAGGGAGAAAAGGCCCTTTCCCTGCTTAATAGCAGGTTACTCAATATTATTCTCAATTATTTCTGTAGGAATGTTTCATATGAGCACTCTGATACAGTGCTGCTCCCATATTTTCATCTCATTGTCTGTTTATGGGATCATGCTGTGCACAATTGGATCCCCAAATTTCCTTCAATTATCACAGCCGCTACACTTCAAAAAAACCTCATTGATAGTAAACAGCTCTGGGACATCTTGAGGTTGTGAAAGTAGCTACATAAACATACACATGCTTCACGTATGTCGGACACACGCTTCCCACACAGCACATGTGCAAATCACACACATATACAACACACGTACACCACTGAACAAACACATACACAAACTCTGCACACATGCACACCATATACCACACACTATACACACACTGCAGATATACACACACACACGCACGCACACACACAACCACACATTTACAAAGTAAGATATCGATTCCAAACATTTTGTGACATAAAGTTCCAAGCTCAAGGATTTCTCATGATGGACTGATAAGTTCTGTACCCCATATCGTTACTGAACTGCTGAGTAGTTTTTTTGCAGCTCTTTCCTTTTCAGATTTCCACTGTATTTGCAGTGGTAGCCTCAATGTCAATAGATACACACAGACCCTTAACCGAATAGCATAATAAAATTATTTCATGCTATCATATTTCTCATTGCAAAGGTCAATAAATAATTTATGTTATTTTTCCATCCCTCTGTAGCTCTCAAATTCCCTTAAGTGTTGTTGGTATGAAGTAATGGCTAATTCTTTATTTAACTGTAAGCTAATTTTAGGATATCAACCTTTTTATTCATTCATAGAATGGGTGTCTCTGGCTAGTCCAACATTAATTTCTTTAACCTAGTTTCTCTTGAGAAGGTAGTGGTGATCTTCTCGAACTGCTATGTCCATTTCATGGACCCACAATGCCATTAGGGAAGGAATTCCAGGATGTTGACCCAGCAACGATGAAGGAACGGCGCTATATTTCCAAGTCAGCATGATGAATGACTTGGAGAGCAAGTTGCAGATGGTGGTGTTGCTATGTATTTGCTGTGGTTGGCCTTTGAGATGGAAGTGTTCATACATTTGGAAGCTGCTGTCTCAGGGTTCTTTTTATGAATTTCTGTAGAGCATCTTGTTACACATTGCTCTACTGAGTGTCAGTGGTGGAGGGAGTGGATGCTTGTGGATGTGGTGCCAATCAAGCGGGCTGCTTTGTCCTGGATGGTGTCAATCTCCTCAAGTGTTGTTGGAGCTGCACCCACCAAGGCAAGTGGAGAGTATTCCATCACACTCCTGACTTGTGCCTGAAAGATGGTGGGTAGGCACTGAGGATTCAGGAGGTGAGTTAATTGCTGCAGTATTCCTAGCTGCTTTGTTTGATCCCACTTAAAGTATGTACACATAATATGGCTTGCATGAATAGGGAATTAGCAAAGTCAATGCAACAGTGCAGTATCATTGCACGGTGCTAGGGTTAGTAAAATCGTAAGACATCCATATGATATTCAATTAAATGTTTCAAGACCAATATGGCCCTTAGAGTCTAAGAGTCATAGAGATGTACAGCATGGAAACGGACCCTTCGGTCCAACTCATCCATGCCAACCAGCTATCCTAAATCAATCGAGTCGCATTTGGCCCATATCCCTCTAAAACCTTCCTATTCATATACCCATCCAGATGCCTTTTATGGGCCAGTAAATAGTAGTAATGGTGTGGAGCATGGCATAAATCAGGAGTTGAGTGAAGCTTGTAGTTCAAGAAGTTTACCTTATCAATGCCCTTCATGATTTTATAAACTCCTACAAGGTCATACCTCAGCTACACTCCAGGGAAAATAGCCCCAGCCTATTCAACCTTTCCCTGTAGCTCTTCAACCCTAGCAACATCCTTGTAAATCTTTTCTGAATGCTTTCAGGTTTAACAACATCCTTCGTATAGCTGAGAGACCAGAATTGAACACAGTATTGGAAAAGTGGCCTAACCAATGTCCTGTACAGCTGCAGCATGACCTCCCAACTCCCATACTCAAAGCACTGACCAATAAAGACAAGCGTACCAAACGCATTCTTCACTACCCTGTCTACCTGGGACTCCATTTTCAAGGAACTATGAACTTGCACTCCAACATCTCTCTGCTCAGCAACACTCCTAAGGTCCTTACCATTAAGTGTATAAATCCTGTCCTGCTTTGCCCTACTAAAATGCAACACCTCACATTTACCAAATTAAATTCTATCTGCCACTCCTCAGCCCATCTGATCAAGGTCACGTTGTACTCTGAGGTAACCATCTTCACTGTCCACTACACCACCAATCTTGGTGCCATCTGCAAACGTACCAGCCATATCTCCTATATTCACATCCTTCTTCAGAAGAAGGTTGGAATTATTTATGGGCCAGTAAATAGCAGTAATGGTGTGGAGTATGGCATAAATCAGGAGTTGAGTGAAGCCTGTAGCTTGAGCACCATGCTAATCATGGGTGACTTCAATCTGTATGTGGATTGGGTAATCCAAATGAGAGCTAAAACTGTGGAGGACAAGTTTCTGGAGTGTCTTAGGGATGGTTTTCTCGAACAGTATGTTGAGAAGCCAGCTGGAGGCTAGGTTATTTTGGATCTTGTATGTGTAATGAGAGAGGGCTAATTAATAATCCTGCTGTAAAGCAAACTTTAAGTATGAGTGACCACAATGTGATATAGTTAGACATTGTTTGAAAGTGCGGAAGTTCAATTTGAAGCAAGGGTGTTAAATTTTGAATAAGGAACATTCTGAAAGCATGAGGCTCAAGCTGTCTAAGCTGGAATGGGAAAATACATTAAAAGGCATGACTGTACATAGGCAATTGACGGTCTTTAAAGAACTATTACATCATTTACAACAACTATACATTCTTTCAAATGTAAAATTTCAATCACGGTCAGTCAACTGTGGAGGACAAAAGAAATTAAGAGTTGTACACGATTTAAAAAAGGCTTATAAAGTGCCCAGCAACAATAATAAATCTGATGATTAGGAGGTTTTTAGAATACAGTAAAAAATGACCATGAAACTGATAAGATAAGGAAGAATAGAATGCGAATGATACGGTAATCTAGGAAAAATATAAAGATTGGATTGTAAAACCTTCGAAAGGCACGCATAAAGGAAATGTTTAGCTAAGACAAATATCGGCCCACTTAAAGCAGAGTCGGGAGAATTAATAATGGTGAATAGAGAAATGACAGAGAAGTTAAATGATTACTTTGTGTCTGTTTTCATAAGGAAGATACCAGAAATCTCCCAGAAGTAGAAATCCAAGTGATTCAGGAGAACGAGGAGTTGAAGGAAATTAGTATTAGTCAGAAGGTTGCACGACCGAAATTAATGGGTCTGTTGCCCATCTGTGAGAGAGAACAATACATAGACGAAGATACAGCGGAGATACTTAGAGTTCTATAAAATTCAATTCATTTATTAAGTACTTAAACAAATAACACACTTTTGACTACTAGAGATATTCAAGCACTGTCTTTCACTATCCTGGGTTCTGTAACTAACCCCAAACGTTATTATCTGCGAGAGTTGGCAGCTGGCCAGGCTGAAACTCTTCTCAACATTTTCACCTCGCCTCCTGATGTAGGGTACTTCTTACAACACGAATCTTCAAAGTTCTGCTGGAAAATCAAGAGTTTTCTGGCTGCTCTATACACAGGTCTCTGCGCCAAGTATATGCCTTGTTTGGAATTATCCGAGCACATGATCAATCCTGAATGTATTGACCAAATGTATACCTTATTTGGCAGACAGCAGTTCTGATTTCCTGCAATCTTAGCTCTTAGCAGATCTGAATTGTCTCAGTGTAATTCTACTCACATAACAGCCCATCTCATCAGTTCCTGTTATCTTCAACCTTATCCAACAGATCTGAAAGTTGATAAGTCCCTGGACTTGCTTGTCTACATCTTAGAGTGGCTATAGAGATAATCTATGCATTGATCATCATCTTCCAAAATTCTACAGATTCTGAATTGATTCCTGCAGTTTGGAAGCACATCACCCATATTTAAGAAAGACACAATGGAAAAGAAAACAAGATATGGACCCATCAGTTTTTCTCCAGTAGTAGAGGGAAAATGGTAGAATCTATCATAAAGGACCTGATAATTGAACATTTTGCTATCATTAATTTGATTGGACATAATCAGTATGGACTTGTGAATGGAAAAATATGCTTGATGAATCTGTTGAAGTTTTTTGAGGATATTACTAACAAAATTGATAAAGAGGAATTGGTGGATATGGTATATTTGGATTTTCAGAAGGCCTTTGATAAGGTTACTCACAGCTCATGGTATATGAGGTGATATACTGATGTGTATAGAAATTGGCTAAAAGATAGAAAACAGAGAGTAGGAATAAATGAGTCATTTTCTGTTCGTAGACTATGACTAGTAGGTCACTGCAATGATCAGTATTTGGGACCCAGATGCTCACAATATAAATTATTGACTTGGACATGGGGATCAAATGTAATATTTCCAAATTTGCAGGCAAAACAAAGCTAAGCAGGAATGCTTATGTGGAGGAAGATATTAAACATTTACAGGAGGATTTGGACAGCCTTAGTGACTGGTCAAGAACATGTGAATGTAATGTGAGAAATGTCAGGTTATTCACCGGTTTTATTTCAGATTCACTTTTGTATTTTGTATTTTGCTTTTGTATCATACCTTCTAACAATTCTTTCATGGGAATACAGGCATTGCTATCAAGGTTAATGTTTATTGCCCATCTCTAACTGTCTTGGACAAGGTGGTAGTGAGCAGCCTCCTCGAACTGCTATAGACCATGTGATGTAGGCACACCCACAGCACTGTTGGGGAAGGTGCTGCCGGATATTGACAAAGCAACACTGAAGGAACAAAGGTTCAATTCCAACTGAGAATGATGTGTGGTTTATAGGGGAATTTTCAGGTGGTGGGTTTACTTCTACAAGCTTCAACTTTGTTAGGTGGGATAGGAAGATGTTGTTGAAGAATCGCTGGTGAGCAATAACACTGTACTTCATCCTGTAGATGGGTATACACTAATGCCAGTGTACATTGGTGATGAGGGAATGAATATTTACAGTAGTGAATGAAGTGCCATTCAAGCAGGCGGCTTTGGCCTGGATGGTGCCAAGATTCTTGAGTACGTTGGAGTTACAGACAAATAGGGAGTATCCCCTCATAGTCCTAACTTGTGCCTTGTGGATGGTGACCAAGCACTGGGGAGACAAGATATTGTGATTGTATTGAAGTCAGCCAAGTCGATGTCATAGAATATGAGTCCCCTGATTGGGGCTGTTAATCTAGTCCAATCAGGGAGCCCTGGCTGACAGATATAAACAGCAGTGTCAGACATTCTGTTCACTCTGACAGCTGGCTCTGAGGGAACTGGAGCAGTATCAAGGACTCTTCACATGTAAATAAAGGGTGACTTGGTGACGGGATACCAGCCTCTATGGAGTTATTTCAGGAGGTGAGCTACTTGCTACAGAATTCCCAAACACTGGCCTGTTCTTGAAAACACTTTGTGTACAGGATGCTTGTCCAGTTCAGTTTCTGGCCAATGGTAGTTCGTAGGATGCTGGTATTGAGGGATTCAGCATTGGTAATGCCATGGTATGTCAAAGAGAGATGGATTGATTCTCTTGTTCAAGATCGTCTTTGGCTGATGACACTTGAGTGGTGTGAATATTATTTAGCACTTGTCAGCCCAAGTCTGAATGTTGCTTGGGTCTTGCTGCATATGAACACAGACTGCTTCAATATCTGAGAAGTTACATACAGGCCTGTGCTTCTAATGATATCACTACCCACTTGAATATTCACATTTGCAGGAACCCAATGCCTTCTTTTTGCTTTAAAGGATCTTTGTCTTTTTCCTTGACAGGACAATTGTACAATTAAACAATTCGCTGAAGCAGGATATCCCCATCTGCAATGATGGGAGAGCACACCATATCTGTGCAAAGGGTAAGGCTAAAGGACCTACAACAATCTTCAGCCGGAAATGCTGAGTAGATCATCCAACTACCAGTCTTCAGTCAATTTGATTCATTCTATATGATAACAGTTGGAGGCACTGGACACAGCAAAGTCTATTGGCTGTGACAACCTTCTGACAATAGTACTAAAGATTTGTGCTCCAGAGCTTGCTGCTCCTCTAGTCACGCTCTTATTGTACAGCAGAGTATGGACCAGATCAACCCCCACAACATATATTAAGGAGATAGCTTAGACCATAAGTTTTTATTTTATTTAGAGACAAGTGTAAAGCACTGTGTTCCAGATGACATTTGATTGGTTCACCACTTGGCTTTAAGCAAAACACTCTTTATTCTTATAATAGTAAAAGACAAACAAAAAAAACACTTGGCATAATTTTAATCAAAATACTTCATAAAATAATATGGTATTTAACTACAAATCATCAACTGTTCCAATAGAGTTGCATCCCATAAACACGCCCTTGGTGAAAGCAAATTCAGCAAGACAGATTTTCCTCATGTGCTATCTCCCTTCCAGTCTGGGAGAAAGGAACATCAAACGAAACAATCTAATAGCAGAGAAAGAACCCCAGCCTTTTTGCTGCAGCAATGAGAGATCTGTATCTATCAGCTTCAATAGCCAGCTCCAAACCTCAAAAGTTAAAAAAAAACTAAAACCCTGGGTCCGTGTGAGCCTGACTTCACCCACTCATGCTTCTTTTGTCTTACTTAAAGAAAATCCTTAGGGGCTTAAAGCCATGTTTCATTAACACTTATTGAACAACACAAAAGGACAGCATAAATGACGTGTTCCACAAAAATGACAAGGTCCACACGTGCTTTCTGCTCATCTTTCAGCATTACGGGGAAATGGTATGAACAGCTGAGCTCTGCGGAAAATGGCATCAATGTAATCCTGGATTATGTGTTTATGCGTCGATGGTTGGGAGATGCTAGACATTTGTTCCATGAAAATAGCTGCTGGCAAAAATAATTCAGGGCAGCTCTGACCTTGATGGCCATTGGGATGGGGTTTGATGAAGGGAAGGTTGGGATATGATAATTGTCGGGTTTGAGGCAAAAAGGGAGAAATGACAAGAACAGAAGCAGAATCCTATAAAACATGGCCAATGGTAGAAATTAAAGCTGGGCAAACAGTAAGAGAGTAGGGCCAAGAGCAAAATATATCCACATCTAGGAACAGGTAGGCAGTATACCGTCATAACTGTAGAAGAAATGTCAGCAGGTTCGCAAGATTCAGAGGCCATGAAGCAAATGCAGTTACTCACGTTGTATCACCTTGCACAAAGAGGCCCAGGATCCAGGTCACAGCACAAACAGAGAACCCTTAAGAAGCATGCATAAGCAGACATTCTGAGAAAATCATAAGGGGTTTGCAAGAACCACATGGATGGTGATATCCAGGAGATATAGGACAGAAAGCCACAGTTGGCTCTTGCAAGAAATAGCTGATAGGAGATGGGGGTGGTCTGAGTGGGATGACTCAATGGGCAAAATGGCCTGTACCTGCACTGTAGAGATTCCGGGATTGTACAATTCTACGGTGATATGGTGAGGCCGGTGCTTTGATGATGCCAACTTGCGTGGAGAGCCAGTTGAGGAGGATGGGTGGCTATGTAATGACATCTGAGGGAAGCAATTAACTGATAGTCAGGACAAGCACTCAGCGAGCTGCAGACCTCTTGTACCCGTTCTGATTTACATGTTGAGAATTTGAGGATTCCAGTTTCTTGATAGAGGAGAGGAGAACTGGAAGTGATATATAAATTGGGAGAAGGGGCACCAGACCCGAAACATTAACTCTGATCTTTTTCTTCACAGATGCTGCCAGACCTGCTGAGCTTTTTCAGCAACTTCTGTTTTTGTTATAAATTGGGAGAGTCGGAGGGGGGGTTTGCTTTACTGAGATTCAAATGCATGGAAATAAGGGAGTCGGCAGACGAGAGTGAGGTTCTGAAGACTAAGCCTGGAGGAGAAAATAATGAACATTTTTCTCAATGTGAAGAATCTGAATTTTTTTTTCATTTTTATTGTATTTTCCCACCTTTCTTGCTGTTACACTCAATATATCAGGGAAGGGGAAAATTACACCTTATCAAACAGTTCTTTCCTGCATGTCGCTGATAGGCCTGCGATCATGTATATTAGTGCTGTGATAAATTAGATCTTCCCCATCTACCTCTGATCGCAGAATATCTCATTTCCATTGAGCCATAACAATTTAAGAATGATTAGTGAGGCCATTAATTCACAGGCAGTATTTGGTTGTCGGGTATTCCAATGAATCACTCAACTATCCATTTAACATCGCTCATGAGATGATTTATTGAAATACAGAAATTTCCCAAGGTCTGAGCGCTCATAGTTTCTGAGGCAGCGATCCAACACCCCACAGCCAATTAGATTATACAAAGGAGGGGATGACATCAATTTGTTGCTTGGCAGCTTTTGCAAAACAGTTGCGCTAACACTGACTGGCCTCCAAGCTATCACTGCAAACTACTAACATGTAGGTTTTGGAACTGAGTGAGATTGTGCTTTTCTTCACTGATCCACTGAAAAAGCAGGGTGACTTTTGCAAGCAGCTTGGTGCCCTACATTAGCAGTCAGCCTTTATCTTAGTATTGGGGCAACGTTTATTTTACAACAAAGCCTAAAGTCTAGCAGGACTGAGCAGTCAGCAGGTATCAGCGATGGATGGGTAGGGAATGAGAGGTCAGGGATGCTTCACTCTAGAATTACACCGCACTTTCTAAAATAACTTTGCCACCGTTTAATGAAAGAAGGATTTTTCAACAGGCCCAAGCCATAAGCATCACCATTCAGAGAAGTTGCGACATACACAAGTTAAAGTTCAATTAGAAGTAAAAGATGACACTTAAATAATCTCCGTATGCTTGGGTATTGGCCATTCTAGTTTGTACTTTGTGCCTTTACCAGACTAGTGTTTGGCCAGCATTATTTCCATCCCATCGTGGTTCACTGCTTCTGTTCAATGGTTTTAAAGCCACAGTGTGAGAAATCTTGTACTCAGAAACTGATAATGACATTATATATATAAAAAAAGCTTTCCACTCAAATAGCACATTTCCTGATCTCAAGG
>NW_025971274.1:10222-10881 GCF_021869965.1 Rhincodon typus | reverse complement strand
AGTGTTTTGGTAAAGTTGAGATTTTTGACTTCTGAAGTGCTTATCACACTGAAATAAGCATTTTTGTCAAACCAGCATCAAAAGTTAGATCATTTAGTAAAGTTGAGATTTTTGACTTCTGAAGTGCTTATCTCACTGAAATAATCATTTTAGTCAAAGCAGCATCAAAAGTTAGGTCATTTGGTGACCTTCAGATTTGTGACTTCTGAAGTGCTTATCTCAGTGAAATAAGCATTTTAGTCAAACCAGCATCAAAAGTTAAGTCATTGAGTAAAGTTGAGATTTTTGACTTCTGAAGTGCTTATCTCACTGAAGCAAGCATTTTAGTCAAACGGGAATCAAAAGTTAAATCATTTGGTGAGGTTCATATTTTTCACTTCTGAAGTGCTAATCTCACTGAAATAAGCATTTTAGTCAAACGGGAATCAAAAGTTAGGTCATTTGGAGAGGTTCAGATTTTTGGCTTCTGACGTGCTTATCTCACAGAAATAAGCACTTCAGACAAACGAGCATCAAGACTTAGGTCATTTGTTGAGGTTCAGATTTTTGACTTCTGAAGTGCTTATCTGTGAAATAAGCATGTTAGTCAAAGCAGCATCAAAAATTAGGTTATTTGGTTGGGTTAACATTTTTGACTTCTGAAGTGCTTATTTCACTGA
>NW_025971274.1:7206-10212 GCF_021869965.1 Rhincodon typus | reverse complement strand
AACCAGCATCAAAAGTTAGGTGTTTTGGAAAAGTTGAGATTTTTGACTTCTGAAGTTTTTATCTCACTGAAATAAGCATTTTAGTCAAAGCAGCAACAAAAGTCAGGCCATTTGGTGAGGTTGAGATTTTTCATTTCTGAAGTGCTTATCTCACTGAAATAACCATCTCAGTCAAACCAGCATGAAAAGTTAGGTCATTTGTTGAGGTTCAGATTTTTGACTTCTGAAGTTTTTATCTCACTGAAATAAGAATTTTACTCAAACAAGCATCAAAAGTTCGGACATTTGGTGACCTTCAGATTTGTGACTTCTGAAGTGCTTATCTCAGTGAAATAAGCATTTTAGTCAAACCAGCATCAAAAGTTAAGTCATTGAGTAAAGTTGAGATTTTTGACTTCTTCAGTGCTTGTCTCACTGAAATAAGCATTTTCGTCAAACGAGAATCAAAAGTTAGTTCATTTGGTGAGGTTCAGATTTTTCACTTCTGAAGTGCTCATCTCACTGAAATAAGCATTTTAGTCAAACGGGAATCAAAAGTTAGGTCATTTGGAGAGGTTCAGATTTTTGACTTCTGACGTGCTTATCTCACAGAAATAAGCACTTCTGACAAACCAGCATCAAGACTTAGGTCATTTGTTGAGGTTCAGATTTTTGACTTCTGAAGTGCTTATCTCACTGAAATAACCATCTCAGTCAAACCAGCATGAAAAGTTAGGTCATTTGGTGAGGTTCAGATTTTTGACTTCTGAAGTTTTTATCTCACTGAAATTAGCATTTTAGTCAATAGAGCATCAAAAGTTTGGTCTTTTGGTAAAGTTGAGATTTTTGACTTCTGAAGTGCTTATCTCACTGAAATAAGCATGTTCGTCCAACCAGCATTAAAAAGTAAGTCATTTGGTGAATTTGAGATTTTGAACTTCTGAAGTGCTTATCTCAATGAAATGAGCATGTCATGAAAACCAGCTTTTATGGTATATATGCAAAGGCTCAGTGTTCTGGGTTTATTTACAAGGTGCTCTCTGTTTTAGGGATTATTCACAGTGAGCTCTGTTTTTTTAGGGTTTATTTTCAGGGGGTGTGTTTTTGGGATTATTTCCATGGGGCTCCGTGTTTTAGGATTTATATCCTGGGGGCACTGTGTTTTAGGTTTTATTTACAGTAGGCTCAGTGTTTTCGGATTTTTTTGCAGGAGGCTCTGGGTTTTCTTGTTTGTTTAAAGGAGGCTCTGTGTTTTAGAGTTTATATCCTGGGGTCTTTGTGTCATTGCGTTTGTTTACAGCGGGTTCTGTGTTTTCGGGTTTATTTACAGGGTTCTCTGCGTTTTAGGTTTTATTTCCAGTGGGTTCTGTGTTTTACAGGTTATTGATAGGGGTCACTGCTTTAGGGTTTGTTTACATGAGGATCTGTGTTCTCGGGTTTATTTTCAGTGAGCTCTGTTTTTTAGGGATTATTTTCTGGAGTCTTTGTGCTTTAGGGTGTGGTTACAAGGGGCTCTTTGTTTTATGGTTCATTTACAAGGGGCTCTCTGTTTTAGGATTTATTTATGGAGGCTGTGTGTTTTAGGGTTTATATTCTGGGGTCTTTGTGTTATTGGGTTTATTTACACAGGGCTCTGTGTTTTAGGATTTATTTATTGGGGGCTCCTTGTTATAGGGTATTTTCACAGGGGTTCTCTGTTTTGGGGATTATTCACAGTGAGTTCGGTTTTTTAGGGTTTATTTTCAGGGGGCTGTGTTTTCGGGTTTATTTCCGGGGGCTCTGTGCTTTTGGATTTAATTGCAGGGCGCACCATGTTTTACAGTTTATTGAAAGACGTCACTGCTTTAGGATTTGTTTACATGAGTCTCTGTGTTCTCGGGTTTATTTTCATTGAGCTCTGTTTTTTAGGGATTATTTTCTGGACCCTTTGTGTTTTAGGGTTTAGTTACAAGGGGCTCTTTGTTTTATGGTTCATTTACAGGGGGCTCTCTGTTTTAGGATATATTTATGGAGGCTCTGTGTTTTAGGGTTTATTTACACGGTGCTGTCTGTTTTAGGAGCTCTTTACAGGGGGCTCTGTGCTTTAGGTTTTATTTCCAGGGGTCTGTATGATTTTGGATTTATTTACAGGGGGCTCCGTATTTTGCAGGTTATTGAAAGGGGTCACTGATTTAGGGTTTGTTTACATGAGACTCTGTATACTATGGTTGATTTTCAGTGAGCTCTGTTTTTTAGGGATTATTTTCCAGCACCCTTGTGTTTTAGGGTTTAGTTACAAGGGGCTCTGTGTTTTAGAGTTTATTTACAGGGGGCTTTGTGTTTTAGGGTTTATTTCCAGGGGGCTCTGTGTTTTAGGATTTATTTACTGGGGGCTCTGTGGTTTAGGGTTTTTTTACAGGGGGCTCTCTGTTTGAGGGATTATTCACAGTGAGCTCTGTTTTTTAGGGTTGATTTTCAGGGGGCTGTGTTTTATGGTTTATTTTCAGTGGGCTCTGTGTTTTAGTGTTTATTTAAAGGAGGCTCTGTGTTTAAGGGTTTATATCCTGGGGTCTTTGTGTTATTGGGTTTCTTTACAGAGGGCTCTTTGTTTTAGGGTTCATTTACAGGGTGCTCTGTGTTTTAGGAGTTATTTACAGGGGGCTCTGTGTTTTAGGTTTTATGTCCAGGGGGCTGTATGTTTTCGGATTTATTTACAGGGGGCTCCGTATTTTGCAGGTGATTGAAAGGGGTCACTGATTTAGGGATTGTTTACATGAGTCTCTGTGTACTATGGTTGATTTTCAAAAAGGTCTGTTTTTTAGGGATTATTTTCCGGAACCTTTGTGTTTTAGGGTTTAATTACAAGGCGCTCTGTGTTTTAGGGTTTATTTACAGTGAGTTCGGTGCTTTAGACTTTATTTACAGGGGCTGTGTGTTTTAGGATTTATTCCCAGGGGACACTCTGTTTTAGGTTTTATTTACAGTAGGCTCTTTGTTTTAAGATTTTTTTTGCAGGAGGCTCTGGGTTTTAGGGTTTATGTCCTGGGG
>NW_025971274.1:0-7196 GCF_021869965.1 Rhincodon typus | reverse complement strand
GTTTATTTACAGTGAGTTCGGTGCTTTAGACTTTATTTACAGGGGCTCTGTGTTTTAGAGTTTATTTCCAGGGGGCTCTGTGTTTTAGGATTTATTTACTGGAGGCTCTGTGGTTTAGGGTTTTTTTTTACAGGGGCTCTCTGTTTGAGGGATTATTCACAGTGAGCTCTGTTTTTTAGGGTTTATTTTCAGGGGTTTGTGTTTTATGGTTTATTTACAGTGGGCTCTGTGTTTTGGTGTTTATTTACAGTAGGCTCTGTGTTTTAGGATTTTTTTGCAGGACTCTCCGGTTTTGAGCGTTTGTTTAGAGGAGGCTGTATGTTTTAGTGTTAATATCCTGAGGTGTTTCTGTTATTGGGTTTTTTTACCGTGGGCTCTGTGTGTTAGGATTTATTTACTGGGGGCTCTGTGTTTTAGGATTTATTCCCAGGGGACACTGTGTTTTAGGGTTTATTTACATTCGGCTTTTTGTTTTAGGATTTTTTTGCAGGAGGCTCTGGGTTTTAGGGTTTATGTCCTGGGGTCTTTGTGTTATCGGGTTTATTTGCAGAGGGTTCTGTGTTTTAAAATTTATTTACCAGGGGCTCTATGTTTTAGGGTTTATTTACAGGGGGCTCTTTGTTTCAGGTTTTATTTCCACGGGGTTCCGTGTTTTACAGGTTATTGAAAGGGGTCACTGCTTTAGGGTTTGTTTACATGAATCTCTGTGTTCTAGGGTTTATTTTCATTGAGCTCTGCTTTTTAGGGTTTATTTTCTGGACCCTTTGTGTTTTACGGTTTAATTGCAAGCGGTTCTGTGTTATTGGGTTTACTTACAGTGGTCTCTGTATTTATGATTTATTTGCAGGGGCTCTGTATTTAGGGTTTTTTTAACAGGGGGCTCTCTGTTTCAGGGATTATTCACAGTGAGTTCTGTTTTTTTAGGATTTATTTCCAGGGAGTTCGGTGTTTTAGGGTTTATTTCCAGGTGGCTCTGTGTTTTCGTGTTTATTTAAAGGAGGCTCTGTGTTTTAGGGTTTTTTTTTACAGCGGGCTCCTATTTTAAGGATTTATTTCCAGGGCGCACTGAGTTTTTGGTTTTATTTCCTGGGGGCTCCGTGTTTTACAGGTTATTGAAAGGGTCACTGCTTTCGGATTTGTTTACATGAGTCTCTTGTTCTATGGTTTGTTTACAGTGAGTTCTGTATTTTAGTGTTAATTTTCAGGGCCCTCTCTCTTTTTGGGTTTAGTTACAGTCCGTTATGTATTTTACAGTTGATTATCAGTGAGCTTTATGTTTTAGGGTTTGTTTACAGGTAGCTTTGTGTTCTACGGTTTATTTCCAGCAGGCTCTGTGTTTTAGGTTTTTTTGACAGGTGGCCCAGTGTTTTATGGATTATTTACATTGAGCACCGTGTTTTACAGCTTATTTAAAGGGGTCTCTGTTGTGGGGTTTGTTTACAGGCATCTCTGATTGAGGGTTTTTTACAGGACGCTCTGAGTTTTACTGTTTATTTACAGCGAACTCTGTTTTACGGTTTTATTTACAGGACCCTCTAAGTTTTTAGGTTTATTTACAGGGGGCTCTGTGTGTTTTAGGGTTTATTTGTAGGAGTCACTGCGTTTTAGGGTTTGTTTACAGGAGGTTCTGTGTTTTAGGGTTTATTTACAGGGGGGTCTGTGTTTTATGGTATATATGCAGGGGGCTCTGTGTTCTGGTTTTATTTCCATGGGGCTCTGTGTTTTAGGGTTTATTTACAAGGGGCTCTCTGTTTTATGGTTTATTCACAGTGAGCTCTTTTTTTTTAGGGTTTATTTACAAGGGGCTCTCTGTTTTATGGTTTATTCACAGTGAGCTCTTTTTTTTAGGGTTTATTTACAAGGGGCTCTGTGTTTTAGGATCTATATCCTGGGGGCACTGTGTTTTAGGTTGTCTTTACAGTAGGCTCTGTGTTTTAGGTTTTTTTTTACAGGAGGCTCTCTGTTTCAGTGATTATTCACAGTGAGCTCTGTTTTTTTCGGGTTTATTTACAGTGGGCTTTTTTTTAGGATTTATTTGCAGGGGTCTCTGTGTTTTAGGGTTTATTTACAGGGGACTCTATGATCTAGGGTTTATTTTCAGTGATCTCTGTATTTTAATGTTAATTTTCAGGGCACTCTCTGTTTTTGGGTTTAGTTACATTCCGCTCTGTATTTTACAGTTGATTTTCAGTGAGCTTTATGTTTTCGGGCTTATTTCCAGGAAGCCCTTTATTTTCCGGTTTATTTACGGGTTGCTCAGTGTTTTCAGGTTTATTTACAGGAGGGTCAGTGTTTTAGGGTTTATTGACCGGAGGCTCTGTGTTTTAGGGTTTATTTTCAGGGTCCCTGTGATTTATGGATGATTTACATTGAGCACCGTGTTTTACCGATTATTTAAAAAAGTCTGTTATGTGGGGTTTGCTTACAGGCATCTCTATTTGAGCGATTATTTACAGGGCGCTCTGAGTTTCAGTGTTTATTTACAGTGAGCTCTGTGTTTTACGGTTTTATTTACAGGACCCTCTATGTTTTTGGGTTTATTGACAGGGGGCTCTCTGTGTTTGAGGGTTTATTTATGGAGGCTCTGAGTTTTAGGGTTTTTTTTTCACAGGGGGCTCTGTGTTTTGGGAATTATTCACAGTGAGCTCTGTTTTTTAGGGTTTATTTTCAGGAGGCTGTGTTTTAGGGTTTATTTACAGGGGGCTCTGTGTTTTAGCGTTTATTTACAGGCAGCTCCATTTTGTCGGTTTATTTACAGGGGGCTCTGTGTTTTAGGGTTTATTTACACGGGGCTCTGTGTTTTAGGGTTTATTTCCCGGGTGCTCTGTATTTTTGGATTTATTTACAGGGGGCTCCATGTTTTTCACGTTATTGAAAGAGGTCACTGCTTTAGGGTTTGTTTACATGAGGGTTTATTTTCATTGAACTCTGTTTTTTATGGATTATTTTTCGGACCCTTTGTGTTTTAGGGTTTAGTTACACGGGGCTCTGTGTTATTGGTTTTTTTTTACAGGGGGCTCTCTGTTTTGGGAATTATTTACAGTGAGCTCTGTTTTTCAGGGTTTATTAACATTGGGCTGTGTTTTAGGGTTTATTTCGAGGGTGCTCTGTGTTTTAGGCTTTATTTACAGGGGTCTCTGTGCTTTAGGATTTATTTGCAGGGCGCACTGTGTTTTACGGTTTATTTACAGTAGCCTCTGTGTTTTAGGATTTTTTTTGCAGGAGGCTCTGGGTCTTCATGTTTATTTAAAGGAGTGTTTGTGTTCTAGGGTTTATTTTCAGTGAGCTCTATTTTTTGGTGTTTATTTTCTGGACCCTCTATGTTTTACGGTTTAGTTACAAGGGGGCTCTGTGATCTAGGGTTTATTTACAGTGAGCTCTGTATTTTACAGTTGACTTTCAGTGATCTTTATGTTTTAGGGTTTGTTCACAGGTAGCTCTGTGTTCTACAGTTTATTTACAGGAGGCTCAATGTTTTTCCGGTTTATTTGCAGGAGGCTGTGTGTTTTAGGGTTAATTGACACGAGGCTCTGTGTTTAAGGGTTTATTTTCAGGGGGCACTGTGTTTTCAGTTTTATTTACAATAGGCTCTCTGTTTTTGAATTTTTTTTGCTGGATGCTCTGGGTTTTAACGTTTATTTAAAGGAGTCTCTGTGCTTTAGGGTTTATTTTCAGGACGCCCTGTGTTTTATGGATTATTTACGTTGAGCACCATGTTTTACGGACTATTTTTAAAAAGTCTCTGATGTGCTGTTTGTTTACAGGCATCTCTGATTGATGGATTATTTACAGGGCGCTATGAGTTTTAGTGTTTATTTACAGTAAGCTCTGTGTTTACGGTTTTATTTACAGGAACCTCGATCTTTTTGGGTTTATTTACGGGGGCTCTCTGTGTTTTAGCGTTTATTTGCAGGACGCTCTGGGTTTTAATGTTTATTTAATTGAGGATCTGTCTTTTACGGTTTTGTATCCTGGGATCTTTGCGTTTTCGGAGTTATTTACAGAGGTCTTTGTGTTTTAGGGTTTATTTACAGCGGGCTCTGTGTTTTAGGGTTTATTTTTAGGAAGCTGTGTTTTAGGGTTTATTTACAGGGGGCTCTGTGTTTTAGGGTTCATTTACAAGGGGCTGTGTGTTTTAGGTTTTATTTACAGAGGTCCCTGTGTTATTGGTTTATTTACAGAGGGTTGTTGCGTTGGATCCGGAGGTTGGTGGGGTGGTACATGAGGACGAGGGGGATTCTTTTTTGGTTCTTATTGCGTAGACGGGTGTGAGGGATGAGTTGCGGGAGATGTGGGAGACACGGTTGAGGGCGTTCTCGACCACTGAGGGGGAGAAGTTAAGGCCCTTGAAAAACGAGGACAACTGAGATGTACGGGAGTGGAATGCCTCATCCGGGGAGCAGATGCGGAGGAGGCGAAGGAATTGGGAATAGGGGATAGCATTTTTGCAGGAAGGTGGGTGGGAGGAGGAGTATTCTAGGTAGCTGTGGGAGTCGGTGGGCTTGAAATGAATATCGGTTTCTAGGTGGTTGCCCGATATGGAGACAGAGAGGTCCAGGAAGGGGAGAGAGGTATTAGAGATGGTCCAGGTAAACTTACCCCAACCTTAAGTACATCTCAGTTGTCCTCGTTTTTCAAGGACCGTAACTTCCCCCCCTCAGTGGTCGGGAATGCCCTCAACCGTGTCTCCCACATCTCCCGCAACTCATCCCTCACACCCCGTCTACGCAATAAGAACCAAAAAAGAATCCCCTTCGTCCTCACGTACCACCCCACCAACCTCCGGATCCAACGCATCATCCTCCGACACTTCCGCCATCTGCAATCCGACCCCACCACCAAAGACATCTTTCCCTCCCCACCCTTATCTGCTTTCCGGAGGGACAACTCTCTCCGTGACTCCCTTGTCCGCTCCACACTCCCCTCCAGCTCCACCACACCCGGCACTTTTCCCTGCAACCGCAGGAAGTGCTACACCTGCCCCCATACCTCCTCCCTCACCCCCATCCCAGGCCCCAAGAAGACTTTCCACATGAAGCAGATGTTCACCTGCACATCTGCCAATGTGGTATACTGCATCCGCTGTACCCGGTGTGGCTACCTCTACATCGGGGAAACCAAGTGGAGGCTCGGGGACCGCTTTGCAGAACACCTACGCTCGGTTCGCAATAAACAACTGCACCTCCCAGTCGCGAACCATTTCAACTCCCCCTCCCATTCCTCAGATGACATGTCCACCCTCGGCCTCCTGCAGTGCCACAACGATGCCACCCGAAGGTTGCAGGAACAGCAACTCATATTCCGCTTGGGAACCCTGCAGCCCAATGGTATCAATGTGGATTTCACAAGCTTCAAAATCTCCCCTCCCCCTACCGCATCCCAAAACCAGTCCAGCTCGTCCCTGCCTCCCTAACCTGTTCTTCCTCCCACCTATCCCCTCCTCCAACCTCAAGCCGCACTCCCATCTCCTACCGACCAACCTCATCCCGCCCCCTTGAACTGTCCGTCCTCCCTGGACTGACCTATCCCCTCCCTAACTCCCCACCTACACTCACCTTTACTGGCTCCATCCCCGCCTCTTCGACCTGTCTGTTTCCTCTCCACCTATCCTCTCCTCTATCCATCTTCTATCCGCCTCCCACTCTCTCCCTATTTATTTCAGAACCCCCTTCCCCTCCCCCTTCTCTGATGAAGGGTCTCGGCCCGAAACGTCAGCCTTTCGGCTCCTATGATGCTGCTTGGCCTGTTGTGTTCGTTCAGCCCTGCACCCTATTTACAGGAGGCTCTGTGTTTTAGGGTTAATTGACAGGAGGCTCTGTGTTTTAGGGTTTATTTTCAGGGGGCACTGTGTTTTTGGTTTTATTTACAATAGGCTCTCTGTTTTTGAATTTTTTTGCAGGATGCTCTGGGTTTTAACGTTTATTTAAAGGAGGCTCTGTGTTTTAGGGTTTATTTTCAGGGGGCCTTATGTTTTCTGGATTATTTACATTGAGCGCCGTGTTTTACGGACTATTTTAAAAAGTCTCTGATGTGGTGTTTGTTTACAGGCATCTCTAATTGATGGATTATTTACAGGGAGCTATGAGTTTTAGTGTTTATTTACAGTGAGCTCTGTGTTTTCCGGTTTTATTTACGGGAACCTCGATCTTTTTGGGTTTATTTACTGGGGCTCTCTGTGTTTTAGCGTTTATTTGCAGGAGTCGCTGTGCTTTAGCGTTTATTTGCATGAGGCGTTGTGCTTTAGGGTTTATTTACACGAGGCTCTGTGTTTTCGGGTTTATTTGCAGCAAGCTCTCTGTTTTAGGGTTTATTTTCAGGGGGCTCTGTGTTTTTGGGTTTATTTACAGGGGGCACTGTGTTATAGGTTTATTTACAAGGGACTCTGTGTTTTAGGATTTATTTCCAGGGGACACTGTGTTTTCGGGTTTATTTACAGTAGGCTCTGTGTTTTAGGATTTTTTTTTGCAGGAGGTTCTGGGATTTAGTGTTTATTTAATGGAGGCTCTATGTTTGAAGGTTCATATCCTTTGTTTTTTCGGGTTTAGTTATACAGGGCTTGGTGTTTCAGCATTATTTACAAGGGGCTCTGTGTTTCAGGCTTTATTTACAGGGGGCTCTGACTTCTGGTGTTTATTGACAGGGAGTTCTGTGTTTTAGGGTTTTTTCCAGGGGGCTGTCTGTTTTAGGATTTATTTACAGGAGCCTCAGTGTTTTAGGGTTTATTGGCCGGAGGCTCTGTGTTTTAGGCTTTATTTTCAGGGGGCCCTGTGATTTCTGGATCATTTACATTGAGCACTGTGTTTTACGGATTATTTAAAAAAGTCTCTGATGTGGGGTTTGTTTACAGGCATCTCTGATTGAGGGATTATTTACAGGGCGCTGTGAGTTTTTGTGTTTATTTACAGTAGGCTCTGAGTTTTAGGATTTTTTTTGCAGGAGGCTCTGTGGTTTTTGGATTAATTTACAGGGGGCTCCATGTTTTACAGGTTATTGGAAGAGGTCACTGCTTTAGGGTTTGTTTACATGAGTCTCTGTGTTCTTGGGTTTATTTTCAGTAAGCTCTGTTTTTTAGGGATTATTTTCCGGACCCTTTGTGTTTTAGGGTTTAGTTACAAGGGACTCTGTGTTTTAGGGTTAATTTACAGGGGGCTCTCTGTTTTAGGATTTATTTATGGATGCTCTGTGTTTTAGGGTTT
>NW_025971273.1:0-10883 GCF_021869965.1 Rhincodon typus | reverse complement strand
GTGTGGGGAGTGCGTGTGTGAGAGAGGCAGTGAGTGTGTGGGGAGCGTGTGTGTGAGAGAGGGAGTGAGTGTGTGGTGAGTGCGTGTGTGAGAGAGGGAGTGAGTGTGTGGGGAGTGCGTGTCAGTGGTCCAGCCTGTGGCACCCTCATCCCATCAGCAAATTTGAGAAATCTGAACTTTCAAAATGGAAAAGTACATCTGATTTCCTATGCAATTGAAAAGCAACACCTCTATTTGGGGAAAAAATTGTAGTCGTTGGTTTTGTGATGAAGTGACCCATTTAGAAACACTTTTCACACTTTAGTATGTCACAAGGTTGCAAAACAAACAAATGTTAAGCTGTTATTGACTCTGGATTGTGCCACAACATTAACCAAAGAATTGAAGTAGTTTACATGTTGCACTTCTGAAATTATATCAGAGCTCAAGTTGAATCTGTGTTAAAAATGATAAGGACTTACATTTTCTTTATTGGGTTCAGTTTGCCTGAACATTTTTCTTTATTTGTTCATGCATATCACTGCCTAGGCTACCACTTATTGCCTATCTCTAATTTCCAATGATGGTGAGCTGCTTTCTTGAACCATTGCAGTCCTTGGGTATGGAGACACACCTTCAGTGCTGTAAGGAATGGAATTCCGGGATTTTGTACCCAGCTGCTATGAAGGAATGGCAATATAGTTCAGGATGGTGTGTGGCTTGGAGGGGAACTTTCAGGAATTTCCTCCTTGAGACAATTCACAGCATGATAGCCATAAAATGACTCAGTTTCTTTTCCAACACATTCAGTGGGATCATAGAAGTCTTGATGGATATGTGTGAGTGAACCGTCTTTAACCAGCATTCATGTCACATTAAAACAGTTAGGACATGAGAATTACAGTTAAAGGAAAATGAAGGACAAGAGAAGCCAGAAGACAGGATTAATGGAGTAAAGATTATGTTGGGGAGGGAAATCACAAAAAAAACAAAGGTTAAAATGCAGAATGCGCTATGACAAGAAGACTGCTGGTTGTTGCTTGGGATTCAGCCTCAGAGCAGATTTAGCTGGTTCTTTTCAAACCTTTAATACTGCGGTCATGCTAAATTGTCGAATGAGCTTTTGTTATTTCAAATAAAGTTTGACATGGCTTGTTGTTGTCAATCCCATTTCATCAAATACCTAATAAGTAAATCTGTACTAATCCCTTACCCTCTCTAGAAAGCATTTCCTGGTTTAGCAAACTTGATTTAATATAACCGTTTAATATAACTGTTGGGAAACATTTACTTCCATCACCCAATTTTGATTCAAAAGAAATTCAAGTGAATAACTAAAGGACAGCTGAATTATAGTGAGATCTCTGATTGTGCATCATGGAAAGCATCATAAAGTCATAAGTATTGGTGGAGTAGAAGTCAGGAATTCAGTCTCTTGCCTCTTGTGCTATCTCTTTCCCAACACCTTGGAACATCGGCATGGACCTACGCTAATCCTTAAGATGGACAATTCTGTTCCGAAGCAGAAAGTGTCCAGTTTCTTAGCAAAGATGTCAAGTTCTATCATGATAACTCATCCAATCTGTATAATTCACTGCCCTATTGAGTAATTTGTTTTCTACTCTCAAATTTTGCTTGAGGCAACTTTCTTTCATTCTACTTATGATTTTCCATCACTGACCAAGGTCTTTGTTAAATTATCTGCTTGCATTTAGACAGTCCTTTCCAAAAGCATTATAACAAGCTGGATCAGATTGTTCTCTCAATCCCATTTTGCAACGACGAAAGGGATCTTTTTTCACCAGGTCTCTGTAACTTTGAGACCCACGTTTCACAATGGTTTTGTTCTAAACCAAATCTGCATTGATAAATTTATTTTCCATTTTCCCCAGTACTGACCCTCAAGATGTTTTAAAATATTTCACAGCTAATTTTTAAATTCACTTATGAGATACGGGCATTGCTAGCTGGGCCAGCATTGATCGTCTAGCTCTCCCTTTCCTTGAAAAGGTGGTGGTGAGCTGCCTTCTTGAATTGCTACAGTCCACATGCTGTAGATTGAGCGACAATGCCCTTAAAGAGGGAATTCTTGCATTTTGACCCACTGACAATAAAGGAATAGCAATATATTTCCAAGTCAGGATGGTGAGTAGCTTGGAGGGGAACTTGAAGGTGGTGGTGTTCCCATGTATCTGCTGCCCTTGTCCTTCTAGTTGGAAGTGGTTGTGGGTTTGGAAGGTGCTGTCTGAGGATCTTTGGTGAATTTCTGCCTTGCCTGTTGTGGATAACACATACTGCTGTCGGTGGTGGAGGGAGTGGATGTTTGTGGATGTGGTGTCAAACAAGCGGGCTGCTTTGTCACGGATAGTGTCAAGCTGCTTGAGTGTTGTTGGAGCTACACTCATCCAGGCAACTGGGGAGTATTCCAGCTCATTCCTCTCTGTGCCTTGTCGTTGTTGACAGGTTTCGGGGGTGTCAGGAGGTGAGTTACTCGCTGCAGCATTCCTAGTCTTTTACCTGGTCTTGTACCTACTGCATTTATGTCACCACAAGCATGTTAAGAGTGGGCAATTCAGTGATATTAACACTGCTGAAATTCAAGGGGCAGTTGTTAGATTGTCTCTTATTATTTTATGAATTGCATAGTGGGCCACATGTTCAAATGATGAAGCAGAATTAATAGGCTAAATAGTCCAAACCTGCTCCTATATCTTATGGTCTTATTGGAGGTGGTCATTGTCTGGCACAAATTTTGCTTGCCACTTGTGAGCCCAAGCATGGATATTGTCCAGATCTCATTGCATTTGAACATGGGACTGCTTCAGTATCTGAGGAGTCACGAATAGTTCCGAACATTATGCAACCATCAGCGACATCCCCACTTTTGACGTTACGATGGAGGGAAGGTCACTGATAAAGCAGCTGAAGATATTTTGATCTAGTGTACTACCCTGAGGAATCCCTGCAGAGATGGCCTGCACCTGCGATGACTGACCTCCAACAACCACGACCATCTTCCTATGTGCCAGGTATGACTGCAGCCAGCCAAGAGATTTCCCCCTGATTCCCATTGACTCCAGATTTAATGGGGCTTCCTAATGCCACACCAGATCAAATGCAGCTTTGATGCCAACCATAGTCATTCTCACTTCAATTTATTGATAAATTGTAGTCACATGTTTTACAGGCAAATGTGGTAATAAATTTGCATACAGCACATTCTCAAACATCCTCAAACAATCATACTTCCTCAATCAATCGTACATCTTCAAACAATCAATATAGTCGTGAGAAAACCTATCATTTGAAGATGGTTACAGGATCATAGATTCGTACAGTGTAGAAACAGACCCTTTGGTCCAACTCATCTGCACCGACTAGGCACAACAATCTGACCGAGTCCGATTTTCCAGTATTTGGCCCATATCCCTCTAAACTGTTTCTATTCATATACACATCCATATGCGTTTTAAATTTTGTGATTGTACCAGCCTCTACCACTTCCTCCGGCAGCTCATTCCATTCATGCACCATCCTCTGTGTGAAAAAGTTACCCCTCAGGTCCTTTTCAAATCTTTCCCCTCTCACCTTAAACTTATGCCCTCTAGTTTTAGACTTCCCCGCCCTCGGAAAAGGACCTTGGTTATTCACCCCATCTATGCCCATCATAATTTTACAAACCTCCATATGGTCACTGCTCAGCATCTGGCACTCCAGGGAAAAAGGCTCCAGCCTATTCTGCTTCTCTTGGCAACATCTTTGTCAATCTTTTCTGTACCTTCTCAAGTTTAACAAACATTCTTCCCATAGCAAGGCAACCAGAATTGTATGCAGTATTCCAAAAGTTGCCTCATCAATGTCCTGTACAGCTGTAACATGACATTCCAACTCCTATACTCAATGTTATGACCAATGAAGACAAGCATGCCAAATACCTTTTTCCTCACCATGTCTACCTGCGATTCCACTTTCAAGGAACTATACAGCTGCACTCCTAAATCTCTTTGTTCAGCAACACTCCCAGGGCCCCGCCTTTAACTGTCAAAGTCCTACTCTGGTTTGCCTTACCAAAATACAACACTTCAGATTTATCTAAATAAAACTCGATCTGCTATTCCTCAGCCCATTGGCCCATCTGATCAAGGTCCCATTGTACACTCAGGTAATCTTCCCCACTGTCCACTACACAACCTATTTTGGTGTCAACCGCAAACTTGCTAACCACTTACTAACCAACTAACTTTACTAACCATTCACATCCAAATTATTTATATAAATGATGAAAAGCAGTGGAACCAGCACCAATCCCTGTGGCACACCGCTGGTCACAGGTCTCCAGTCTGAAAAGCAATCCTCTACTATCACCCTCTCTCTCCTACTTTCAGACCAATTTTGTATCCAATTAGCTAGCTCCCTCTGGATCCCATGTGATTTAATCTTACCTACCAGTATACCATGCCAAACCCTTCAAATGCTTTACTGACATCCATATCGACAATGTTTACCACTCTACCTTCATCAATCTTCTTTTCCATCTCTTCAAAAAACTCAATAAAGTTAATAAGACATGATTTCCCATGCACAAAGCAATGTTGATTATCCCTAATCAGTCTTTACCTTTCTAAATGCATGTAAATCCTGTCCCTCAGAATCCTTTCCAACAACATGCCCACCAATGATATCAGCTCACCAGTCTATTGTTACCTGGCTTGTCCTTACCACCTTTCTTAAATAATAGCATACCATTAGCCAATCTCCAGTCTTCCCAGAACCTCACCCATGGCTGTCAATGATACAAACATCTCAGCAAGGGGCCCAGCAATCTCTTCCCTTGCTTCCCACAGAGTTCTGCGAAACACCTGATCAGGTCCCAGCAATCTGTCTACCTTTATGTGTTTTAAGGCCTCCAGTACCTCCTCTTCTGTAATATGAACTCCTTTCAAGATATCACTACTAACTTCCCAAGTTCCCAGGCTTCCATATCCTTCTCCACAGTAAATGCTGATGCAAAATACTCATTCAGTATATCACCCATCTCCTGTGGTTCCACACATAGATGACCAGACTGATCTTTAAGGGGCCCTACTCTCTCCCTAGTTATTCTTTTTCCCTTAATGTACTTATAAAATCTCCTTGGATTCTCCTTAACTCTTTTTGCCCTACTGAGGCCCCTCTGAAGTATACTCCTACTGCCTTTATACTCCTCCAAGGATTCACCTGATCCCATCCAGCTATACCTGACATATGCCTCCTTCTTTTTCTTGACCAGAACTTCAATTCCCTAGTCATCCAGCATTCCCTACACCTACCAGCCTTCATCTTCGCACCAACAGGAGCATACTGTCTCTGAACTCTCATTATCTTGTTTTTAAAGGGTTCCCACTTCCCAAACCATCACTTTAACTGCAAATAGCCTTCCCCTATCAACTTTTGAAAGTTCCTGTCTAATACAATCAAAATTGGCCTTCCTCCAATTTAGAACTTTAACTTCTCAATCAGTGCTATCCTTTTCTGTAACTATTTTAAAACTAATAGAATTATGATCACATGCCTCAAAGTGCTTTCCCACTGACACATCAGTCACTTGCCCTGCCCTGATTTCCCAACAGAAGGTTTCTCCTTCTTTAGTAGGCACATCCACAATTTGAAGAAGAAAGTTTTCTTGTATACACATAATGAATATTGGCAACAGGCAAATTTCTTCAAATTTTGTCATGTATCTTTTACCTGCACCTGGACAAGGAAATGAGGTATAAGTTGGACAGTTCAGTTTGAGTTAGTTCTTCCCATCCAAAATCATGTGACGCAATGGAGATTTCAATCCCATGCCCTATCACATGACACCCATCCAGGTTCCACCTAGAATGGGTGAGCAGGTGTTAGGAGTGTGTGTGGTGGGGGAATGGCTGCTGGACTCTGTAAATATTCCTGAGTGGAGCCCACCTGTCTGCGCTCAGATAAATTTACAGAAAGTGTTTTGGGATAGACAAATGAGGGGTGGTGATGGGATGAGGGGAGAGGGTTTGACTTGACCTAGAACCTGTTCCTTCCATTCCCACTAAGGTATGTTCAAACCACGCATGGAGAATCTTTCCAGCTCCCTAATCCATTTCACACTGACTTGAACCCAGTTGGATAGCTCTTGGTGGCAACTTGTGTCATAAGAAGTTAAGATAGCTATTAGGAACATAGCAGCATCAGGCCCTAAATATCAGGAATGATTCAGGACCCCACAGACCTTTGGAAGGATGATTTATTGGCCTGTGGGGAAGCATCAACAGATGCTGGATATGTCCCAATTCAAGTGACATTCTGAAATGCAAATAATAACAAGATTTTTAGCTCTTCAATTGTGCCCAGGTTTTTTCTTCCTTCATCAAATCAACATGACAATGAACCATTGCCTTTAATCGTTGACAGACGTATTGAACATAAGACATATGAATGAAAGATGGCTGGGAATGTAAATTCTGAGAATGTAGTTCTGTGGCTGTCTGGAAAAGCCCTGTCTGGATTTCCTTCAGCCTTGAGAGAGAATGTTGCACTTGGAGGCACTCCGAAGGGAGCTTCAGAGAGTTCACTTCAAAGGGAGAGATGCAATGAAAAACTGAACAGTAATCTCCAATAATTACCGCCTCAACAACAACCATTTCCCGGTGAGTTCCTTCGCAGACTGTGGACATGATGTGACGTAAGGGAATGAAGTTCTGGACAGAATACACATTTGTACTTTTTCCCTCAAGGAATGGTCAAGAGAAAGGCTTCAAAAACAAATTGCAATCCAGGTCTGGGTTTGCTAGCCTGGTATTCTTGTCGATTAAACTGGTGTGTGCTGTGTATGGCGCAGATGAAGAACACTCATTACGTACCCCAGCACTTACAGAGAAAAGAGAAAAGTCTCTCTCTCTTTCATATTGAGCCACCGTCAAAAAGGAAATGGGACAACACCTTATGGCTCACTTGCAAAACCAAGAATCTCCAGGCCAACTGCTCAGCCGCTGAGGTCAACACGACCGAAATAACCAAACTTAACAACCCCGTGATTTTGATCATCTTAAACCACATGGGCAAGGCTGATTTGCATTTCTTTCTTTCTGGATGTGAGGCGTTTCCTCACATCTCATTTTTGATCGGTGTGCATACCTTATATTTCCTTATGTTTTAGTAACAAAGAAACTTTATTTCTTGAACACAACAGAGCCTAGTTAAATTCGCTCTTTTCAAAATTTAAATATATTGGAACGAGGAAAAGTATCTGTAAAAGAAGAGATCCTTTGTGAGAAAGTATCATTGTTGTGAGCAGTCAATGCAAGGGGATTTTGAACAAAGACAGTGATCCTTCCTCCCGCCCACCTCACATGGGTACAACAATTTGGGAAGGTCCCATCCAGAATCATCATAAATTCAGAACGCTTACCTGGGTCCAGTCATCACACAGAGACCAGAAATTTAGCTGCAAATTTATTTATTCAGATTCTTGCCTCTATTATGGAAAATAACTCCCACTGGAAATCTGTTTGCCTGGCGAGCTTTTTTTTGTACATTTGGTGATAACAGACATTCAAGAGGCAAAGGTCTTTTTGTTTGCTTCCAGTTTTTATTAACACAGGTTACTTCCGACATCAGAACATGTTTACATTGAAGCTGAAGAGGATTAAAGTAGTGCGCAACATCAACAGAAGTGGACTGTAATTGAAGCAGTTAAAAGAGTTCAGCAGAATAGAAAATAACCATGAAAGAAAGAGAGGATATGAAAGGGATTTTTAGAATAACAAACTGTCAGAACAGCTCAGGGAATAATAAACTCTTTAACTGGAAACTGCAGCATGCTATTCTAGTCAATGTAAAATCAATGATCAGCTTTTCTTATTCAGAAGTCCTAAAAGTGCCAAAGCCGAGTTTTTACTTGGGCACAGTTTATCTGTCAGTCTTCTGACAAAGTGTGATAATATCCTATTGTCCATTATGTGCACCTTACCAAGGGAACAGTGCCGGGAGCGTGTAAGGCATTGTTAACATGTCGAAATGAATAAGGAGAATGAAATTGCCACAGCATCGGCTGTTACCACATGATGACGCTCCATCATTTGCCTCGTATTACAGCACACTGACTTCTGTTTGGGTAGATGTATTTCGACAAGGCATAGGCTGACAGAGAGCAAATGAACCCTGCTTTCTTACCTAGCTATCCCTGGTTTAGAAAATAAGGAAACTAAAGGCCCACACTTAGAATCCCTACAGTGTGGAAGCAGGCCATTTGGCCTATCAAATCCACTCTAACCCTCTGAAGAGCATCCCACCTGCCTACCCTTTCCCTGTAACCCTGCATTCCCCATGGCCATTCCATCTGACCTGCGCATCTTTGGACTGTTGGGAGGAAACTGGAGTACCTGGAGGAAACCCACGCAGACAAGAGGAGGATGTGCAAACTCCACACAGACAGTTGCCTGAGGCTGGAATCAAACCTGGGTTCCTGATGCTGCGAGGCAGCAGTGCTAACTACTGAGCCACTGTCCCGGCCTACTTTGTGGTCAACATGATGGCACACAGTGAGACAAGTCAACCATGTTGCCGTGGGTCTTGAGTCACATGTTTCCCAGACCAAGTAAAGATGGCAGCTTCCTTCCCTAAACAACGTTAGTGAAAAAGATGGGTGATCCAAGTTATATAAAAGAAAGTGAACCAAGGTATATTAAATATTTTATGAAGTTATCACACAAAGAAAGTTTGTAAGCAGGCATGGTGATCGGCACCATTATGCCAGCAACTTTACTGACAGTGTTACAACCAGGGATAGTGAGCTGAAATGAATCAGCGTCACTATTAGAGACAAAAATAGAAATTGCTGGAAAAGCTCAGCAGATCTGGCAGCATCTGTGGAGGGAAATCAGAGTAGCCTCACTATCAATGGATTTGCAACACAGTGAAATTAAAATATTCAATGACCCTCAAAATTGCCCGACTGTTCCAAACTAAATTTCTACAAATAACAGACCTTAGACCAACTCTCATTCCTCTTCACCTGTTCTACTCCTCAAGCTCCTCAACTGCACCTGCAGGATGCGTAAATATCTAAAAAAAAGAATTTTAAAATGCGCTTTAAAATTGATTTGAAACTGAGCACAGTGGTTCAGTGGTTAGCACTGTTGCCTCACAGCACCAGGGACCTGGGTTCGATTCCACCTTCGGGTGACTGTCTGTGCAGTTTGCACATTCTCCCTGTGTCTGCATGGGTTTCCTCCAGGTGCTCCAGTTTTCTCCCACAGTCCAAAGCTATGCAAGAGGAGATAGCAAGGACTGCAGATGTTGGAGTCAGAGTCAACAAAGTCGATGTTTCGGATTGGGACTCTTCATTAGAATTCTGAAGAAGCTTTGAAGGAGGTTCCTGACCCAAAACATCGACTTTCCTACTCCTCTGATGTTGCCTGACCTGCTGTGTTCCTCCAGCACCACACTGTGTTGACCCAAAGATAGGCTGGTGCGGTGGATTGGCCATGCTAAATTATCCATAGTGTTCAGCCATGTGTCGGTTAGGTGCATTAGTCGTGGGAAATGCAGGGTTGCAGCGATAGGGTAGGGGTCCGGTCTGGGTGGGATGCTCTTCGGAGCGTCACTGTGGACATGTTGGGCCAAATGGTGTGTTTCCACACTGTAGGGATTCTTTGTGTTTTTTTAATTCCCTCATGCCTTCATCATTCCTATCTCTTTAACTTTCATGAAAATCTTTGCACCACATGGTGTAGGTAGTCCCACTGCACCGTTAGGAAGGGTGTTCCAGGAATTTGACCCAGCGACTATGAAGGAACGACAATATAGTTCCAGGTTAGATGTGTCTTGGTGAGGAATTTGCAGGTGGCAGTGTCCCCACGTGTCAGCTGCTGTACTAGTCCTGAGGATACAGGAGAAACTCGGCAGGTCTGGCAGTATCTGTGCAGAAAGAAACAGAGTTGACCTTTCGAGTGCAGTATGATTCAAGGAGAGAGTAGAAATGTGCAGGCTGCTAGCCACAGTGTCCTGGATTAATCTTTAATTTTGAAAGACTCCCATGCATTCCTGGAGGTTTGGCCATCTCAACTGATGTGAAGACTCATGCAAAATTCTTTTGTATGATAACTTCATAAAATATTTAATATAACTCGGTACACCACCTTTATTAGAACTTGGATTGCCCACCTGGTTCACTTTAGCAAAGGAAACTGCCATCCGTATCTGGTCTGGGAAATATGTGACTCCAGACCCATAGCAATGTGGTTGACTCTCAACTGCCCTCTGGGCATTTAGGGATGGGCAGTAAATGCTGGCATGGCCAGAGATGCCCACATCCCAGGAATGAATGATAAAAAGCTCTAACTGACGTGGTGTAGGTATAGAATATTAAATAAACATCTTGGCTTGAATCCTGTTCCTTCACTGAAGAGTCACACTGGACTCAAAACATTAACTCTGTTTCTCACCTCACAGATGCTGCCAGACCTGCTGTATTTATTTTTCCCCCCAAGCAATCATTGTGTTTGTTTCAGATTTCCAGCAGCCACAGATTTATGTTTTTATTTTTCCTTCTACTCCTGCAGCGATGTGCTGGGGGCTGAGATAATTGATCTCCAACAACTAGGAATATTTCCCTTTAATTCTGACTCCAAGGATGGAATGCAGGAAGGATGCACTGTAACCTCACTTGCCTGAGATCCCTCTCCCCTCACAGACTCTCTTTGCTGTCACACTCCTATCCTACCCAATAACCATCACATTTTCTTGATACCTGTTGCTGGTCCATGCAATCTCAGGCTTCTGCCGTGCAACATCCTAGCACTTAGTCTTTCATTCCAGCCCCTTTCCAGGCAGGCAAAGAGTAAAAAAAAATCACAGATAGTAGGAACTGCAGATGCTGGAGAATCTGAGATAAC
>NW_025971272.1:0-10883 GCF_021869965.1 Rhincodon typus | reverse complement strand
TGGCCTGCTGTGTTCATCCAGCTCCACACCTTGTTATCTCAGTAAAATGTCTTTCTTTCCATCAAGTTCAAAATAAGGCTATTTTAAAAATTTACTCCCAAATTAATCTTAATTTAATTAGTGCGGTTCATAGACAATTTGATTGTTAGAAGGCTATTACCTTTCAGTTGAAATATTAAACAAAGACACCAACTCACCAGTTATTAAGCATTTTAAGCACTTTTTTGGGGGAAGATCTCTCAATATCCTAGTTAACATTCCTCCCTCAGTCATAAACACTAAAAACTGATGAACTGGTGAATCATCTGAATTGAAACTTTTGGGAACCTTGTGTGCAAAGATCTTTAAAATGCCACAAACAGGGCAGAAAATAATTAAGGAAGCTAATGGAATATTCGCCTTTATGTCTAAAAGGATTGAAGTATAAGGATGCAAACATCATACAAAAAGTTTTACAAAAACCTTGTTAGATCTCACCTGGAGTACTGTCAGCAGATTTGGGCACTATTCCTTAAGAAGGATATATTGGCCTTGGAGGGAGCACTACGTAGGTTTACAAAAATGAAACCTGGGCTCCAGGGGTTAAATTCAGAGATTACATAAATTAGGCCTTTATTGTCTAGAATTTAGAAGGTTAAGGGGTGATTTGATCAATGTCTCTAAGATATTACCAGGAAAAGACAGGGTAGACAAATACATACCGTCTCCTCTTGTTGGGGATTCCAGGACTAGGAGCTTAGACTAAAAATTAGGGCCAGACCATCCAGGAGAAATGTTAGGAAAAACTTCTACACACAACTAGATGTTTGGAATTCTCTTCCACAAATGGTAGTGGATGCTGGATTAGTTGTAAATTTTAAATCTGAGATAGATAAACTTTTATGCAAAGGTATGAAAGGATATAGGCCAAAAGCAGGCACATGAATATAGGCCACAGATTAGCCACAATCTCAGTCAATGCTGGAACAGGTTAGAGGGGCCTCTGAATGGCTTCCTCCTGTTCCTACATTCCTGTAACAGTCATGAAGACATTCCAATAACAAAACATTGGCTGTACCATGCTTTAGGAACATCGAGATAGCATGATAAGGTGCTCTATGAGTTAACAGTTTTCCTTAATGAAAGACATTTACAATCTTCCCAGAAAGTTGTAGGTTCAAATTCCATTTCTGAGATTTACTGCAAAATCTAGACGGAAATGCTGGCTTTCAGAGGAGGCATTAAATGGGAGGTTCATCTATTCTGTTAGGAGATTCTAAAAAATCCCACAGCGCTATTTTGAAGGAGAACGGGAAAGGCGCTCCACATTTCCTGGTCAATATTTCCACCCCAAGCACCACCGGTAAGATCATAGAATCTGGTTATTTGGCTCTTTACAGTTTGTGGGAGCTTGCTGTGCATAAATTACTTGCCATGTTTCTGACATCACACCAGTGGCCACACTTCCCAAGTGTTTTGAAGTAATTGATTGTGAAGCACTTTGGTCGATCCTAAGGAAGTAGCTAATGCTGAGCAAATGCAAGTCATTCATAGAGTCACAGAGTAATACAGCATGGAAACAGGCCCTTTGGCCCATACTGGTCCGTTCTGACCATGGTGCTCACTCAGCTAGTTCCAATTGCCTGCATTTGGTCTGTATCCCTCTAAACCCTTCCCATCCATGTACCTATCCAAATGTTTTTTAAATGTTATATTGTACCTGCCTAAATCACTTTCTCCATACACGCACCACTCTGTGTGAAGAAGTTGTCCATCAGGTCCTTCTTAAATCTTTCCCCTCTCACCTTAAACCTATTCCCTCTAGTTTTCAATTCCCCATCCCTGGGAAGAAGACAATATGCATTTGTCCTATCTATGCCCCTCATGATTTTATATACCTCAATAAGGTCACCTTACATTCCAAAGAATAAAGTCCTAGGCTGGCCAACCTCTCCCAATAACTCAGGCCTACTAGTCCTGGCAACATCCTTGTACATCTTCTTTGCACACTTTCCTGTTTAACTATGTCTTTCCTATAACAGGGTGACCAAAACTGTACACAAAACTCCAAGTGTGGCCTCACCAATGACTTATACAACTGTGACATAACATCCCAACTCCTATACTGAACGCCTCAACCAATGAAGGCCAGCAAGCTAAACGCCTTCTTCAACACCTGTCTACCTGTGATACAGCTTTCAATGAACTTTGTACTTGTACTCCTAGGTCCCTCTGTTCCAAAACACTCCTCAGGACATTACTATTTACTGTATAAGTCCTACCTTGGTTTGACTTTCCAAAGTGCAACACCTCACACTTAACTGTATTCAACTGTATTTGCCAATCCTCAGCCCACCTCCCCGTCTGATCAAGATCCCTCTGTAATTTTTGATAACCTTCCTCACTATCAACTATACCTCCCAATTTTGTATCGTCCACAAACTTACTAATCATACCTTGTACATTCACATCCAGATTGTTCATGTAAACAGCAAATAACAAAGGTCCCAGCATCGACCCCTATGGCACACCACTAGTCACAGGCCTGCAGTCCGAGAAACAACCTTCAACCATCACCCTCTGCTTCCTACCATCGAGCCAATTTTGTATCCAATTAGCTCGCTCTCCCTGAATCCCATGCAACCCAACCTTCGTAACTAGCCTGCTGTGTGGGACCTTATCAAAGGCCTTACTAAAGTCCATATAGACAGCATCCCTTCCCTCATCTATCCTCTCGGTTACCTCTTCAAAAAACTCTAAAAGATTTGTCAGACATTACTTCCTGCGCACAAATCCATGCCGACTATCCCTAATCAGACCTTGACTATCCAAATGTTTGTTGATCCTGTCCCTCAATATCCTCTCCAATAGCTTGCCTACTACTGATGTCAGGCTCACTGGCCTGTACTTCCTTGGTTTGTCTTTACTACCTTTCTTAAACAATGGAACAACATTAGTTACCCTCCAGTCTTCCAGAACTTCACCAGTGGCTAAAGATGAAGCAAAAATCTCTGCCTGGGTCTCTGCAATTTCTTCCCTAGCCTCCCACAATGTCCGAGGATGAACGTGATCAGTCCCAGGGGATTTATCCACCTTAATGTGTTCTAAGGTTGCAAACACCTCCTCTCTGGTAATATGTATGCAGTCCAAAACATCCCCACTTGTTTCCCTTATTTCCTTAGCATCCATTATTCTCTCCTCAGTAAACACTGTGGAAAAAAAATTTTTAAAAATCTCTCCCATCTCCTGTGGCTCCACACATAGACAGCCATGCTGATCTTTAAGGGGACCTATTCTCTACCTAGTCACCCTCTTACTCTTAATATGGCTATAAAACATCTTGGGATTATCTTTAACCTTATCTGCCAGATCCATCTCATATCCTCTTTTTGGTCTTCTGATTTCCCTCTTAACTGTGCTCCTACACGTTTTATTGTCATCTAGGGATTCACTTGAGCCCGATAGCTTAAACCCAATGTACGCCTTCTTCTTTTTCCTGACCAGAGCCTCAATATCCCTCGTCAGCCAGGGAACCCTGAACTTCCCAGCTTTTCCATTCACCATAGCAGGGACATACTGTTACCATCCTGCGACAGCTACTGACGAATGTAGAGGATCCCATACCCACAACCAATAAAACTAATGTAATATACAAAATACCATGCAATGACTGTGAGAAACATTACATAGGCCAAATGGGAAGAAAACCACAATAACGATACATGAACACCGACTAGCCACCAAGGGACAGACCAATTCTCACTGGTCTCAACACACACGGACAAAGAAGGTCACAAATTTCCTGGGACAACACATCCATAATAGCACAAGCTAAACAGAAACATGCCAGGGAATTCCTGGAGGCCTGGCATTCCAACCAGAACTCCATCAACAAACACATTGAGCTGGACCCAATGTACAAACCACTGAAAAACAGAACTGTAAGTGATGCCAACCACCCCAGCAAACTGAGGCATATAAATAACAAGCGGGACAGAACACCAATGCTTCACCGGAGGCACATTGACGATGCTGCCAAGCAGGGTGATGAAATGTCTGCAACCAAACACACTGGCTTGGCGAACAAATCTACAACCTCATCCATAACCCAAGCTACAATCTTCACAAAAACTTCAGACTCACCCAATCGACCTCTCTTTGTTTTCCTAGTCAAGGTTGTTCAGTGAAAATCTAGCGTCACAATGTTATTAATCGAAAGTACTTATACAATTAATGGTAGGACCTTGAGTAGTGTTGCAGAACAGAGAGACCTAGAGATTCAGGTACATAATTCTTTGAAGTTTGCATCACATGTAGACAGATTGGTTAAGAAGGCGTTTTGCATGCTTGCCTTCATTGCTCAGTCCTATAGGAGTAGAGGAGTTGAATAATATGTTGACGTTGTACAGCACGTTGGTGAGGCATCTTCTGAGGTACTGTTCAGCAGACCTAGCAGCATCTGTGAAGAAAAAAACAGAGTTAACGTTTTGGGTCCGGTGATCCTTCCTCAGAACCGGTCACCGGACCTGAAACGTTAACTCTGTTTTTCCCTTCACAGATGCTGCCAGACCTGCTGAGCTTTTCCAGCAATTTTGTTTTTCTTCCTGATTTGCAGCATCTGCAGTTCTTTCGGTTTTCTGAGGTACTGTGACCAGTTCTGGCTGCTCTGTTCTGGGAAGGATATTATTAAGCTGGAGATAGTTCAAAGGAGATTTACCAAGATGCTGCTGGGAATGGAAAGTTTGAACTATAGAGAGAGGCTGGATAGACTGGGCCTGTTTTCACTGAAGTGTAGCAGGTTGAGGGGTGACCTTATAGAGATTTATGAATCATGAAGGTATTAGATAAGGTTAATGGTAGGTGTCTTTTCCCTCGGATCAGGTATTTAGAGACTAGTGGGCATATTTTTAAGGTGAGAGGAGAAAGAAGCAAATTTCTAACACAGAGAGTGGTTCATGTGTGGAGTGAACTTCCTGAGGAAGTGGTAGGTGCGGGCACAGTTACAACATTTAAACGACATTTGAATAAGTACATGAATGAAAATGTTTGGAGGGATACAGGCCAGGAGCAGACAGGTGGGACAAGGATAATTTGGGATTATGTTTGGCATGGACTGGTTGGACCGTGCTATATGACTCTATGATTCTATGCCTCTATGAAGACATCTTCTCCCCTCATTTGGAGGTTCCACATCCATATTTCCTTTAAACACAGCCATTAAACACTACATATTCAGCAGTGTGACTGAAACTCCTATTCTTTATGTATCCCTCATAATGGGGGAATAATTATGTTTCTTTAAAGGGGCGCTTCTGACTCTGTTGAGTAATTGAGACAGTTCCTAGTGTTGCTAATAGATCCACTATCAGATTAGCAGATGGCAGTAATTTAAATGGCACTCAGAGTAGTTGTAGATTGTTTGAAGGGATTATTTTGTAATAAAGTCTGCCCTCAGTAACACCATAGGTGTTACCTTCCTGAAAATGCACATATTTGTGATCTTGGGGGCTTGTAAACATCAGAATAAATATACAAAACGTTAATCTATAATTTGCCTTCACATTGAGTTTCATGTTGGCCTTAGTGTCTAAAGGTAACCCTTAGGTTTGCCAGAAACCTGAAGATGAAAGGGCCCATTTGCAACCAGCTTTAAATTTATTTTCCCCTTTATTCATTCACAGGATGAGGGTGTCCCTGGCTAGGCAGCATTTATTGCCCATCCCCAATTGCCCAGAGGACAGTTAAGAGTCAACCACGTTGCTGTGGGTCTGGAGTCACATGTAGGCCAGACCAGGTAAGGATGGCAGTTTTCCTCTCTGAAGGACATTAGTGAACCAGATGGGTTTTTCCCCCAACAATTGACAATGGATTCATGGTCATCATTAGATTCTTAATTCTAGATATTTATTGAATTCAAATTCCACCATCTGCTATGGTAGGATTTGAACCTGGGTCCCAGAACATTATCTGGATCTCTGGTTTGACAGTCCAGCTGTAATACCGCTAGGCCATCATATACCATATAACAAAAATAACCTGAATTTATACAAGGCAGCTTAACATATTGAAAAAAAAAACTCAAAGTATTTTACGAAAGTGCAAGACAGCTGAAAGCTAAACCAAATGAGTAGTGATTCAGAAACATTCTGCAACAGTTTGGCAAGGTGTTAGGTTTAAACGTGAATGTTAAGTTTGATTTTAAAACCTCCTCCAGCCCTACAAACTGCTGAGATCTCTGTGTTGCTCCAATTTGGGTTTTCCTTTTGTCTATTTTCCTTTCTTGTGCAATGGCCTAGTGGTATTATCACTAGACTGTTAATCCAGAGATCCAGATAATGTTTTGGGGACCCAGGTTCGAATCCTGCCACGGCAGATGGTGGAATTTGAATTCAATAAAATATCTGGAACTAAGAATCTAATGATAACCGTGAACCCATTGTCGATTGTCAAAAAATCCATTTGGTTCACTGATGTCCTTTAGGGAAGGAAACTGCCATCTTTACCTGGTCTGGCCTCGTGTGACCCCAGACCTACAGCAATGTGGTTGACTCTTAACTGCCCTCTGGGCAATTAGGGATGGGCAATAAATGCTGCCTAGCCAGCGACACCCTCATCCTGAGAATAAATAAAAGAAAAAAAATTGTTGGCTGAACCCTTAGTATCTGAGTTCCTGACATCTGACATTTCCTTCCTAAATCTCATTCCTCCATTTAGTTGTTCTTGTCTTTTTGACCAAGCTTTTGGTCATCTGTCCCCCAGTCTCTTAATGTGAGCAGGTGTCAAATGAAGTGCTTTGAAACATTTTGACACAATAAAATTAAATTTTGTTTATCCATCTTCATAGGAACCTTATTCTGCAAACTAACGCGCTGAGCTGGAAACTAAGAGCAAATACTTAAGTACCTAATATTTTGCACCGAGTTACCTTTGTCCCTAAGGTGGTGCTGGGAATGGTGACTTTGTACATTGTTCACTGTACTCTTATATCCCTGTACTTGAGTATACATGACAATGAACCTAATTCTACTTCTAAATAATTTACTCAAAAATCTAGTTTATAGGAAGTGAAGAAGTTTAAGGAAAGGAGTTCTAGAGCTGAACACCTGATTAGCTAATATCAAATGCAGAGTTAATGTCTTGGGTTCAGTGACCCTTCTTCAGAACTGATGATAGCTGGGAAAGCTGGTACAGCAAACATTGTTTTAACCGGCATTGTGGTTACGGTGGCTCTTGGTAAACCGGCAAACCGGAAATACCGCGTTTACGATATTATCGTGATGTCCGTAACGTCCAAGTTGCGAGTGAGAAGGCTCCCTGGCTGTTGTTTTATTTAAAGCAGGCAAAGTTGCATTATTATTTAAGTGATTTAAGCTGCAAATAAAGTATAACAGTGATGTGTATACCCCTGCATTATGGTTCTATTATTAGCGTGTTTTATGGAACTGATCAACCGGAATATTTGATCAACCGGCACATTCATTGTCCCGCAGGTGCCCGTTAATTAAAAGTGTGCTTTATATATTCTGAAGACAGTAAACGGAGGGAGAGTGAGACCTGGTGGTTGGGTGGGTGGGGGGAGGTGGAGAAAGTAGTATGTGATAGTTGGGAATGGAGCGCAAAGAGAGAAAACAGCAACAGTAGACAAAGCAATGAAAGAAGAGTTGACATGGGTTGACAAGTTGGGGAGGGTTTAAATTAATGTGGCAGGGGGATGGGAACCAAATGAGGAGGTTAGTGGACAGTAAGGAGGTAGTAACTAAAGCCTGTAAGGAACTAGATAATGAAGTCAGTGTGACTAAGGGGAAGAGTAGGCAGAGAGCAGATGATGAACGCAAAGGGACAGGTGGTCTGAGGTGCATTTGTTTTAATGCGAGAAGTGTAGTAGGTAAGGCAGATGAACTTAGAGCTTGGATTGGTACCTGAGAGTATGATGTTATTGCTATTACTGAGACTTGGTTGAGGGACGGGCAAGATTGGCAACTAAATATCCCAGGATATAGATGCTTCAGGCGGGATAGAGAGAGAGGTAAAAGGGGTGGAGGAGTTGCATTACTGTTCAAAGAAGATATCACAGCTGTGCTGAAGGAGGGCACTATGGAGGACTCAAGCAGTGAGGCAATATGGGCCAAGCTCAGAAATAGGAAGGGTGCGGTAACAATGTTGGGGCTGTACTACAGGCCTCCCAACAGCGAGCGTGAGATAGAGGTACAAATATGTAGACAGATTATGGAAAGATGTAGGAGCGACAGGTTGGTGGTGATGGGAGATTTTAATTTTCCCAACATTGACTGGGATTCACTTAGTGTTAGTGGTTTAGATGGAGCAGAATTTGTAAGGAGCATCCAGGAGGGTTTTCTAGAGCAGTATGTAAATAGTCCAACTCGGGATGGGGCCATACTGGACCTGGTGTTGGGGAATGAGCCCGGCCAGGTGGTTGAAGTTTCAGTAGGGGATTACTTTGGGAATAGTGATCACAATTCCGTAAGTTTTACAATACTGATGGACAAAGACGAGAGTGGTCCTAAAGGAAGAATGCTGAATTGGGGGAAGGCCAATGAGAGCAAAATTTGGCAGGAGCTGGGGAATGTGGATTGGGAGCAGCTGTTTGAGGGTAAATCCACATTTGATATGTGGGAGGCTATTAAAGAGAAATTGATTAGAGTGCAGGACAGACATGTCCCTGTGAAAATGAGGGATAGAAAGGGCAAGATTAGGGAACCATGGATGACAGGTGAAATTGTGAGACTAGCAAAGAGGAAAAAGGAAACATACATAAGGTCTAGGTGACTGAAAACAGACGGAGCTTTGGAAAAGTATCGGAAAAGTAGGACCAATCTGAAATGAGGAATTAAGAGGGCTAAAAGGGGTCATGAAATATCTTTAGCAAACAGGGTTAAGGAAAATCCCAAAGCCTTTTATTCATACATAAGGAGCAAGAGGGTAACTAGAGAAAGGGTTGTCCCACTCAAGGACAAAGGAGGGAAGTTATGCGAGGAGTCAGAGAAAATGAGTGAGATTCTTAATGAGTACTTTGCGTCGGTATTCACTGAGGAGAGGGACATGACGGATGTTGAGGTTAGGGATAGATGTTTGATTACTCTAGGTCAAGTCGGCATAAGGAGGGGGGAAGTATTGGGTATTCTAAAAGACATTAGAACAAGTCCCCAGGTCCAGATGGGATCTATCCCGGGTTACTGAGGGAAGCGAAAGAGGAAATAGCTGAGGCCTTAACAGATATCTTTGCAGCATCCTTGAGCACAGGTGAGGTCCCGGAGGACAGGAGAATTGCTAATGTTGTCCCCTTGTTTAAGAAGGGTAGCAAGGATAATCCAGGTAATTATAGACCAGTAAGCCTGATGTCAGTAGTGGGGAAGCTGCTGGAGAAGATACTGAGGGATAGGATCTATTTACATTTGGAAGAAAATGGGCTTATTAGTGATAGGCAGCATGGTTTTGTGCAGGGAAGGTCATGTCTTACCAACTTGATAGAATTCTTTGAGGAAGTGACAAAGTTGATAGATGAGGGAGGGGCTGTAGATGTCATATACATGGACTTCAGTAAGGCGTTTGATAAGGTTCCCCATGGTAGGCTGATGGAGAAAGTGAAGTTGCATGGGGTCCAGGGTATACTAGCTAGATGGATAGAGAACTGGCTGGGCAACAGGAGACAGAGAGTTGTAGTGGAAGGGTGTTTCTCAAAATGGAGAACTGTGAGCAGTGGTGTTCCACAGGGATCCGTGTTGGGACCACTGTTGTTTGTGATATACATAAATGATCTGGAGGAAGGTGCAGATGGTCTGATTAGCAAGTTTGCAGATGACGCTAAGATTGGTGGAGTAGCAGATAGTGAAGAGGACTGTCGGAGAATGCAGCAGAATATAGATAGATTGGAGAGTTGGGCGGAGAAATGGCAGATGGAGTTCAATCCAGGCAAATGCGAGGTGATGTATTTTAGAAGATCCAATTCAAGAGCGAACTATACAGTAAATGGAAAAGCCCTGGGGAAAATTGATGCACCGAGAGATCTGGGTGTTCAGGTCCATTGTACCCTGAAAGTGGCAACGCAGGTCGATAGCATGGTCAAGAAGGCATATGGCATGCTTTCATTCATCGGATGGGGTATTGAGTACAAGAGTTGGCAGGTCATGTTACAGTTGTATAGGATTTTGGTTCAACCACATTTGGAATACTGCGTACATTTCTGGTCGCCACATTACCAAAAGGATGTGGATGCTTTGGATAGGGTGCAGAGGAGGTTCTCCAGGATGTTGCCTGGTATGGAGGGCGCTAGCTATGAAGAAAGGTTGAGTAGATTAGGATTATTTACATTAGAAAGACGGAGGTTGAGGGGGGACCTGATTGAGGTCTACAAAATCATGAGGGGTATAGACAGGGTGGATAGCAAGAAGCTTTTTCCCAGAGTGGGGGACTCAGTTACTAGGGGTCATGATTTCAAGGTGAGAGGGGAAAAGTTTAAGGGAGATATGAGTGGAAAGTTCTTTACGCAGAGGGTGGTGGGTGCCTGCAACATGTTGCCAGCTGAGGTGGTAGAGGCGGGCACGATAGCGTCATTTCAGATGTGTCTGGACAGATACATGAATGGGCAGGGAGCAGAGGGATACAGATCCTTGGAAAATAGGTGACAGGTTTAGACAAAGGATCTGGATCGTTGCAGGTTTGGAGGGCCGAAGGGCCTGTTCCTGTGCTGTAATTTTCTTTGTTCTTTGTTCTTTGACAATAGGGACAATGAGTAGGTGAAAATGGTTTAGCTATGATGAAAGCAGCTCGTGTCATCCCAGGGCCAGGGTGGATAAAAGACATGTAAGGGGGTGTTCAGGCCCTAAAATTATTGAAGATAACACAGTGTGGAGCTGGAGGAACACAGCAGGCCAGGCAGCATCAGA
>NW_025971271.1:0-10883 GCF_021869965.1 Rhincodon typus | reverse complement strand
TGAGCTTTTCCAGCAACTTTGTTTTTGTTCCTGATTTACAGCATCCGCAGTTCTTTCGGTTATTAAAGAGAGGCTAGAATGGATACTGTGCTGGAAAAAGAGGATGGAGAAGTATTTAATGGAGAACAAAGAAAACTAAGGAGAAAATGTTGGGGAAGCTGAAAGGTCTGAAGGTGGTTAAATCAGCCAGACCAGATGGACTGCACCCCAGAGTTCTGAAGATAGCTGACTTGATCGTAACAGCATTCATAGTGATCTTTCATGAGTCACTGGAGTCAGAGAGGGTGCCAGAGGTCTAGAAAATGGCTAAAGTATCACTCCTGTTTTAGGAGGGAAGGAGGCAAAAGATGGGAAACTATAGGCTGGTTATCCTGACCTTGGTAAGATTCTTGAGTCCATTAATGGTGAGGTTGCAGACTACTTGGAAGTGCATGGTAAAATAGGGTGGAGTTGGCATGGCATCATTAAATTGAGGTCATGCTTCACAATTTTGCTAGAATTCTTTAAGGAGGTAATGAGCAAGTTGGACAAAGGAGGACCAGTGGATGTGATCTATTTAGATTTCCAGAAGGCCTTTGACAAGTTGCCACACCAGAGGGTGCCAAATAAGATATGAGTCTATGGAGATAGTAGCAAGGTTCTGGAATGGGTAGAGGATTAGCTGACTGGCAGAAGGCAGAACATTGGGATAAAGGGGTCTTTTTCAGGATTACAGCCGGTGACTAGAGTAGTTCCGCAGGAGTCTGTGTCTGGACCACAACTATTCATGTTATACATTAATAATCTGGACAAAAGAACTGAGAGCCCTGTTGCAGCTGATACAAAGAAAATGTTAGGGAGGCTGTTATACATGAGTGATGTTATACATTTTTGTAGGAAGAATGGAGGCATAGACTATTTTCTAAATGGGGAAAGGCTTCAGAAACCTGAAGGGCAAAGGGACTTGAGCGTCTTAGATCAGGATTCTCTTAAGGGTACCATGCGGGTTATTTTGCATTTGCCTTCATAACTGCCATGTTAGCATTCATTTCAAGGGGGCTAGAAAGCAAAAGTATTGTTGAGGCTGTATACGTCAGACCACATTTGGAATATTGTGAGTAGTTTTGTTCCCTATATCTAAGGATGGATGTGCTGGCATTGGAAGGGGTCCAGAGGAGGTCTACAAGAATGATTTTATTTAGATTTAGACTTTATTGTCACCTAGTGAATGATTCCTGGCATGAAGGGCTTGTCATACAAGGACAAGTTGAGGACTGTGAGTCTGTACTCAATTGAGCTTGGAAGGAAGAGGGGGCATCTCATTGAAACTTACAAAATACTGAAAGGCCTGGATACGGTGGAGATGAAGACAATACTCCACTATTTGGAGAGACTAGGGCACAGGCTTAGGGTGAAGGAATGACCAATGTAGAACTGAGATGAGGAAGAATTTCTTCAGCCAGAGGGTGGTGAATCTGTGGAACTCACTGCCACGGAGGGTTGTGGAGGCCAAGTCATTGAGTGTATTTAAGACAGAGATAGAGAATTTCTTGATTTGGTAAGGAGGTCAAGGATTACTGAAAGAAGGCAGGAAAATGGGGTTGAGAAACATCAGCCATGATTCAATGGCGGAGCTACTCGATGGGCTGAATGGCCTAATTCTGCTCCTGTATCTTACGGTTTTAACGTTCAAAACCTCACCATCCCAAATGAAGTCGCTGGCTACAATGCCTTTCTCCTCTGTGATACAGATGAAAATAGTCACTTAAGACCTCACCCATATTGACTGGCTAAACACTCCTGGTGTCTAAAAGGTAATAGCTTTCCCTGATAATCCTCTTCCTCTTAACATACTTATGAAAAGCTTTGGGGTTTTCCTTGATCAAACCTGCCAAAGATTTACAGCATCCGCAGTTCTTTTGGTTTTTAAAGATGTGTTTTGGCTCCTTTTTGTGCTTCTCATTTTTTTTAAGCAGCATTTACATACTGTATATTTTAGAAGGGCCTCCCTGTTTTTAATGCACTGTACCTAACATATACTTCCTCCATTTCCTTTATTAAAGTCTTGATATTTCTTGAAATCTAGGATTCTCTGGACTCACTGCCCTTGCCTTTCTCTCTTATAGGAAGGAGCTGGCTCTGAATTCTCACTGTATACTTTTCAAAGACTCCCACTTTCTCCCACTGTAGTCTTACCTGCTGGTCTATATTTGCCAGATCCTGTCTAATGATCTTGCAATTAACTTCTGTACTATCTTTATCCCTTTCCTTAATGGTTTTGAAACTTATAGAGTTACGTTCATTATTCCCAAAATGCACTCCCACTGAAACTTCAACCACTTGACTAGCTTCATTCCTTGGGATTAGGTGTAGTACTGCCCCTTCTCTAGTTGGATTATCTACATACTGGCACAAAAAGACTTTCCTGGATGCATTTTAAAAATTCCATCCCGTCCATTAAGATCACTTAAGATGATCCCAGTCAATGTTTGCAAAGTTGAAATTCCCCCATAACTATAACACTATTTCTCTCACACCTTTCTGTAAAATCCCTACATATCTGCTCCTCTATCTCCCTCTGCCAGGATTATACTGTCAGCCTCCCAACAGTCAAAGTAATCGCCCTTTTTTAAAAATTTCTAATCTGTATCCAGACAGCCCCATTTGAAGACCTTAGCAGTCATCTTTTTAATCTACCACCCTAACTCTCTCAATTCTTGTTGCAGGACCTCATTTCTTTTTTTTTAACCCGTGTCATTGGTACTGACATGTACCATGACAGCTGGCTGTTCACCAAACCCCTCAAGAATACCATACCGGTGTCCTGTGACATCCCTGACCATGACACCAGGGAGGCAATGGACCATTAGAATTTTATAGGTTTCTATGAGATATCCCTCATTCTTCTAAACCCCAAAACGGAGATGCTGGACCAATTAGTATTCACAAGACTGGGATGCAAAGATTTTTACTAGATCAAAGTGGTTCACCAGCATCACTCTAGGATGAGAACCTGTCACATCTACATGTGATTCCCATCGCACATCATGTAAGTAACTTAATGCTGTCCAAGCAACAAATCTAATTTTGCTGGTGCTGTCCATTCCCAAAGCAAAATTTCAAAAACTATAAATTAAACTGGGAATAGGGTTTAAACTACTGAAAGTGGCTTTTAAGAGGTGTGTGCAAAGATGCAAAGTATGATCAACGTTTGGAATGACTTGTGATGAAAATCCTGGGATCATCTAAGAGGCTGGAACGGGAAAAGAGTAGTGAAGTTCAAGATAGATGCCTTACCTCAGGTTGATGTAATGTCTGCGCACAAATCTTTTGCCAAATTCATACTGTATTTTCATGGAGTTTGTACCTTTTTAAGTGTACTAGAACACTTACTGAAAGATTTAAAGGATAGAGGTTGAACTTATGATTATGTAAAATGGGCAACTGTGAATCACCAGCCCTTTTAAAATATTTCCTGGTTGTTAAATTTTTACACAGTCTTGCAGTCAAAGTCTAGACTAGGTAGACAAACAGGAGCCTGGAAGAACACAGCAAGCCAGGCTGCATCTGGAGGAAAGGAGCAGTCAACGTTTTGGGTACCACCCTTCTTCAGGACCAGACAGCCAGCAGGACCTGAAGAAGGGTAATATCCAAAACGTTGATCGCTGCTGTCCTCCAGATGCTGCCTGACTTGCTGTGTTCTTCCAGCCTCCTGTTTGTCTACTTGGCTTCCTGCATCTGCAGTTTTTTTTGTCTCTAACAAAGTCTAGACTAGAGTTGAGAACTGATCAGTAAAGCATATGCAGTTTTTTCTTCACAAGTTTAATTACATTATCTAAATTAAATACAAGCTGTTAATTATTTTGGCTGCACAGTACGGTGTTATCTAGTAGCCAATTTTAAGCAAATAAAAAAAGTAACAAATTATAAATAAAATCTGTGCTTAGACAGCAAATTAATTAATGGAATTTGATCAAAAAAAAGACAGGAGCATACAATTTAGATGTAGTTAATGAGTTAATAGTATTTAAGTGCATCCCTTACTTGGCCTGGTCTAAAAGGGGTTCCAATGCCAGAATGCAAACTGATTGACTGACTCTTAATGCCTTTAAGACAATTCGAGAGCTAGGGGGTCTAAAGGGGATTTTACCAATAACACTCACTTGAACTATGAACATCAGACTTGCAGTGTTGTTTACATTCTGAGAATGAATATTAAAGAATGCATCCCTATTACAAACATATAAATTACAAGCAGAAGTAGGCCATTCAGTCCCTTGAGCCAGTCTGCTATTCAATAAGATCATGGCTGATCTGATTGTAGCCTCAAATCCACATTCCCACCTACCCCTGAGAATCTTTGGCTCCCTATTGCTGGAAGACAGTTAAAATTCCAAACTCAAATATAAGTAAGTGTTTGTCCTGTGCTCCAAGAGCTCCTGGAGATTTAATAAACAGTGTAGTACATTGAAACCATAGCAATACCATTAAGAACCTGCCTCTCATTTACAGTACTGCCTAATTATTTATGTGCTCCTTGCACTTTTGGTAAGTTTTGACCAATTGGTAGGCTGCTCTGCTCTACATCTTATCAGCTAATTTTTTCCTCTTACCCCCTACTCCTAACATTTGAAGAGTTTTAAAAGTAAAACAAAAAAGGTAGCTGTACTTAAAACGTTATTTTTAAATTAATCCCTGAAATTTGATACTATCCGCAATTCCTTATCTGCTATACCGTAGGACGTGTAGTGGAGGTAGGGTCAATCATTCAAACAGGAATAATTAGACTGTTATTTGAAAAGAAAGAATGTGTATGTATAATTGCAGAGAGGTGGCCAGGGAAAGGCTTAAGTGAGTTCATTCAGACAACCAGCAGAAAAGATGGGTTATATGGCCTCCTCCTTCCCTGCAACAATTTTATGGTTAAAGAAAAAGAGACAGTAGTACTGTAGCAATTTTCATCCCTATTCTATATCATCATCTGTTTTTTACTTTAAATAAATGCAGTGAATTATTTCATTATGTTACAATTTTTAAAAATATTTCACAGTTGCAGAAATGTTGTGATTGTGTATTGGTCAGTTAGGAGCTCTCTTGCTTCTGGATATGTGAGCTCATAATTCAGTCTGACACTCCAGTGGCGGAGGCTTTTGGTTGAAACTTTAAAGATCTTGTACCCCGGAATGTTGAGTTGCCAGTCCTATCCTTCCTGCAACCATGTTTCTGTGATGGTACAGAACTCTTTGACCAACTATCAGAGAATATCTGGTCATTTATTTCAGTGATTTTAGGGAAATTTGCATACAAGTTGGCTGACAGATGCCATATGTTACAAGTTATCACAATTCAAAGAATTTTGAAAGCACTTTGGGCCATGCTGAGGTAGTAAAAGGTGTTATGTAAATGAAAATTTTCCCTCTGTTAGGAAAAATTGCTGGCGTGTGCTTTAAGCTTTGCATTTTTTGCTTGTTGCCAAAGCTTTGGAATCTGATCTGCATCGTGATTAAAATTGATAGTTCCAGAGCCTTGGAACACAGGTACAGAGAACCACTTCAGCTCAAGTAGTTCTACACAGGATATGATATTGATAATAGATTTGATTTTCTTGTGGCAATCAGCCTGACACTAGTAGAGAAATATAAAATGGGATTATCTTGGACTGGCATTGAACAATGTCTTTTCTGGGTAATAATTCCTATGAATAACATCAGTAACAGGACATGGTCTATCAAGCCTATTTCACCTTTCAACTGAATCATGGTGCAAGTGTATCCCAAATTGATTAAACAATCTTTGCTTCCTATTCTTTGTTGTAAGTAAGGGATTTGCTAGAATGGCTCTAGGGATGAGGGACATTTGGTGAAACTGCTTAGAGTGGTTTAAAATTGTGGATTGTTTTGGTAGATAGGGGAAAACTACTTCTAGTGGCAGATTGGTCAAGACTCCATGAGAGATGAGGAGAACCTTTTTACACAGATTATTAAGATCTGCCAAACACTGTCCAAATGAATATTGGAAGAAGGTTAAAAATTAACTTTCACAGAAGGGATTTAAATCTATACTTGAAAGTGAAACATTTTTAAAATTCACTCATGGGATGTGAGTGTTGCTGTCCATTCCTCATTATCCTTGAGAAGGTGCTGGTATCCTACCTTCTTGAACTGCTTGCAATAGATTTGCAAGGCCCAAGGGAAACAACTGGGGCGTGAAACTAAAGGATAATTCTTTTAAAACGTTGACCAGCATGATAAAACACATGGCCTCCTTCAGTGCCATAAGAGTTGTTAATTAATTTAGTCTGATACTAACAGAACTCCTGTCTCTAACATATGATGATCTACTCAAACTTATTTTTTAAGTTATGCCCTGTACTTCTTCAAAATTCTCTCTCCACTTGTAAAAGTGTTCACTTCTTGCCTGGTGTGTGGATATGGTGGTCAATATTCAAATTTGAGTTGCAATCACACAGATCATGAGGCACTTTGACCTTGGAGAACATTGTAGTTTGATGAGCTGGGGACCAAACTCAGTGAAATGTATGCACTTTTCATAGCAGTCTGAGAAATTGTGGCCAGTTTATCTCTTCTGAGCTGAATGGTACTGAGGTCAATTGTTACAAACCCACCTGGTTGCCCAAGTTACAAGACAGTCACAGACAAGAGCTTAAACGTGGGACTTTAGCGGCGCATCATTTGGCTACACACTGGAGAAGCAAGCTACGGCACCCTTGTTAGGGAAGAGGCTGAACACAACCGGCTATTTTTCCATCCTATCCATTCTGGACTGTGTGGTGGTCTAGTGTTTATGGCAATGGATTTAACAATCCAGAATTCCCACTAAGTTCTGAACTGGAATCAGTCAATATAAAATCATTTATGGGCAAAAAAATCAGGAGGTAACTTTGAAAACTACCAAGTTGTCGTGAAATTGGACAAGTTCATCCATGTATTTCAGAGAAGGTACCCTATTAATCCTACCTAATCTGGTATGACTCCAGACCCAGAGTATGTAATTGATTCTTTCAAATTAATTAGCAACTTTAGGTGAGTAAATATACAGGAAGGGAACTGGAAACATCAAAACATGGAAAAAAACAAACAGCCAATGACATGCTAATCAAAAAAAACAAACCCAACAGTAATTAGGTTATTGAAATAATGATGTTTCTACATAAACCTGTATTACATATTTATAAAAGTTCCAAAGTTCTATGTGCATTTCCTGTGCCATTCAGTAAAATCTTTCACAATACCAAAGAAAAACTTGCAGCTTTCAAAAATCTTCCTCTAAACTATTTACAAATTTACCATCTGCATATTCCTGAAACAATGCAAAGAATATACTACAAAAACAGATATTGCTGGAGAAACTCAAAAGGTCTGGCAGCAGCTGAGGAGAGAAAGCAAAGTAAATGTTTTGGGTCCAGTGAACCTCCATAAACAATGTACTATAATGCTATAAGAATCCAATCTATACTGGGCTAAGTGGATCAAGTGTCAGTGCGGGATCATTTCGGGGACAGTGACCAAGTATCATAAGATTATGATTATGGTTATTGGCTATGGGAAAGGTGAGGGAACAATCCTGACTAATAACAATTAACTGGGGGAAAGTCAATTTCAATGAAGTGAAGACAGATCAGGTCCAGAATTGAACTCAAAAGGTTGGCAGGCAAAATTGGTCTGTCTTTAAAGAAGAGACCATTTGGGCATAGACTATTGTTTATTCCCACAAACTGCAAAGGCACAGCAAACAAATCCAAAGGTCTGTGGATGACAAAAGAATACAGATTAAGATGAAGAAAAAAGTGTACTTATGATAGATGTTAGATGCACAATTCAACTGAGAACCAGGCTCAAGATCCAACATTCAGACAGGAAGTGAAGAAGTTTAACGGGATTTAAAAAAAGTATGAAAAGATTTCTAGCTATATAAAAGGGCACACAAAAGTCTTGCATAGTCATATAAATAGTAAAGGGTAGTAATAGGAGGAATAAGGGATCAAACGCAGAGATTTATATGTGCAGCGGTCATGGCTAAAATATTAAATCAATAATTTGCGGCTACCTCTGCCTAGGGTAAGATGCTGGAGCAAAAAGAGATAGTTCGGAGTCTTGAAGGGTTTAAAATTGATGAGAAGGAGGTACTGGATGGGATTGCTACTCAGAAAATGAGGGTTTTTTTGTTCTTTCACAAACTATTAAAATGAACATGAGAGTCTTCACATTGAAAACAATGAAGCAGAGTCTCACATCAGAGCTGAAAATGTTGATTCTTATTTTGAAGCTGTGCTGAGCTGGTACAAAAGAGGAGTTGGGGCCTAGGGAAGATCAGTCATGATCTTGTCAAAAAGCAGGCAGGCTTGAGGTGGCTAAATGGCCTATCCTGCCCCTATTTCTTAAAGATGATAAAACACTAGGACCAAATGGGCTGCATCCAACACACTGAGGCAAGTATGAGTGGAAATTGCAGAGGCACTGGTCATAACTCTTGAGGCATCTTCAGTTGAAATACACTGTCGTGCAGTGGAAACAGGTTCATTCTAGAGAGATAGTAAGAACTGCAGATGCTGGAGTCAGAGATAACACAGTGTGGAGTCAGGAGAACACAGCAGGCCAGGCAGTCTCAGAGGAGCAGGAAAGTTGACATTTTGGGTCGGGACCCTTCTTCAGAAATGGGGAGGAGGGAAGAGAGCTCAGAAATAAATGGAGAGGAGATGTGGGGCTGGGGAAGGTAGGTGGGATGGTGAAGGTGAGTGCAGGTAGGGAGTCGGGGGGTTTGGTCAGTGAGGTTGGGGGAGGGTGCGGATAGGTGGTAGAGAAGATGGACAGGTTGTGTAAGGTCAAGGAGGCAGGGGTGAGAGGGAGGGTTGGTCATGGGATGAGGCTGGGGGTGCGGAGATTTTGAAACTGGTAAAATGCACGTTTAGGCCATTAAACTGTAGACTCCCGAGGTGAATGTGAGGTGCTGCTTTTCCAGTTTGCGGGTGGCGTCATTGTGACACTGGAGAAGGCCCAGGATGGAAATGTCACCCAGGGAGTGGTCTACTGCATCCACTGCTCCCAATGTGGCCTTCTCTACATCGGTGAGACCAAGCGGAAGTTCGGACACCGTTTTGTAGAGCACCTGCGCACTGTACGCCACAAACAACAACACCTTCCGGTCACAAACCATTTTAACTCCCCCTACCACTCCCTGGACGACATGTCCATCCTGGGCCTCCTCCAGTGTCACAATAACACCACCCAGAAACTGGAGGAGAAGCACCTCATATTCCGCCTTGGGAGTCTAAAGCCCGATGGCATAAATGTGGATTTTACCAGTTTCAAAATCTCTCCACCCCTGGCCTCAACCCATGACCAACCCTTGCTCTTATCCCTGCCTCCTTGAACTGACACAGCCTGTCCATCTTCTCTCCCACCTATCCACCCCTCCATCTCACTGACCAATCCCCACCAGTGTCTACCTGCACTCACCTATCACCATCCCACCTACCTTCCCCAGCCCCAGCCCTCCTCTCTATTTATTTCTGAGCTCCCTTCCCCCTCCCCATTTCTGAAGAAGGGTCCTGACCCAAAACGTCAACTTTCCTGCTTCTCTGATGCTGCCTGGCCTGCTGTGTTCTTCCAGCTCCAAACTGTGTTATCTCATTCTGGAGAGAACTGGATTGTTGTTTAAAAAGGATGAATGCGTAGAACCATGGGGAGAAGACAGAGGGTGACTCTAATCGAATTGCTTGCATGGAAAGTTGGCACAGAATGACGAGCCAAATTGCCTCCTTCTGCTTGGCCACCATTTCATGATTCCATATAACCAAGTGCTCAGTATTTCTACCACTGAGCTTAGAATTCACCTCATTTTATTTTAAACTGACTTACCCGCAATGGGGTAAAAATATCTCACCCTACAATGGAGAGAGGGTCCAATGCAGCATAATGTTACACAGGCAGCCATTGACAGATTTTCAAATTATTGTAAATAGTTATTTTGCTGCAGAAAATAAATAGCGATAGTTCCAGGCATCCAAACAAATAACAGCAGCCACTCTTTATCAAATTATTTATGACATAAAAATAAAAATGTGAAATTTAAACAACAATTAATCTGTACGGGAGATGACGTTATACTGCATGCAGTTTCATACTGCTGCAATTTCACCTGGCATATAAATGTATCAGGGTCAAAAACTGCAATATCAAGCCATTGAATAGTGTCCATCTTTCATTATAACTGGCTTTAACCTTTGATAGTAGACAATATTTTGCACTGGGAGTTACTGGAATGGAAGATGGAAATGAAATGGCATGTGGGATCAGATTGAACAAGGCAAGCATCTCTTCAACTAGAGTGAAGGATTGTGAAATGAGCAGCAGATGAGGGATCATTCCTTTGAAACCCCAAATGCTTCATCAATCCCATTAGCTTCCTTAAAAATAAAGAAGGGTCACTCTGTGATCACTCTCATAGCAGACAGTTGTAAAGTGCCACTGGCAGAGAGATGAAAGCTAAGTTCCCAGTCAGAGTGCTATCTGGGGATAGTGAGGAAAAGGAAGAACATGAAACACCATAATATATTCCCCCACTCCAACACCCTGCAAAATGAAATTAATTGACTCCAGTGGAACTGAGTACAAACAATCCAAGCAGAACTTACAGTTTACATCACACAGTTGCAACAACAGAATTGAACACACTAGGCTCCATTGAGAAATATCTGCAGTATGGACATTTTAGTTACTGTTTGTAAATTGACAGATGCCTCTAAATAACCATAGCTGACTATTAATGGAACTACTTGAACCGTTATTACTGTTACTTGGACATGGATAGACTGGCTCTATGTAATATTGCTTTTTTTGTCTTAAAAAGGAAGAATTTAACCACAGTCAGTTCCAGAGTTCATA
>NW_025971270.1:8982-10883 GCF_021869965.1 Rhincodon typus | reverse complement strand
AGATAGTTGGAGATCAGTTCGGTGGGGCAGGAGCAGGCGGAGACAATGGGTCGACCAGGGCATTCAGGTTTGTGGATTTTGGGAAGGAGATAGAAGCGGGCAGTGCGGGGTTGGGGAACGATGAGGTTGGAGGCCGTGGGTGGGAGATCACCTGAGGTGATGAGGTTGTGGATGGTTTGGGAGATGATGGCTTGGTGCTCAGGGGTGGGGTCATGATCAAGGGGGCTGTAGGAGGACATGTCGGAGAGTTGGCGTCTGGCCTCGGCGATGTAGAGGTCAGTGCATTCGCTTCAGTATTACTGAAACAGAGATATTCTATAAAACACAAGCAAAGAACTGTTCATCCTTAGAGTGACATTTCAAAAAGATTTTTATACGTCTAAAAGTTTATAAATTAGACGTATTAAAATGTTATAGTTTATTACAAATGGTATTTTGCACAGAATCACAGGAGTGTTACAACGCAAAAGGAAGTGATTTGTCTTGTCCACTGTGCACTGGCTCTCCAAATGAGCATTGTGACTTTGTGTCATTCTCCTGCCTTTCTCCCATATCCTTGCACGCTGTTTCTACTTAAATAAGCATTTGATGCTCTCTTGAATGTGTCAACTGAACCTGCCTCCTCTTTTCCAGGAAGTGCATTCAGACCCAAACCACTTGTGTGAAAAAAGCTGTTTAGCACACCACATTTGCTTCTTTTGTAAATCACTTTGGATCTCTATCCTCTGATTCTTAATCCTTTTAAAAGTAGAACTAGTTTCTCTCTATCTCCTCCAACAAGTTCCCTCATGATTTTGAAAACTTCTATCAGATCTCCTCTTAGCCTTCTCTCCAAGGAAAACAATCCTGAACTTCTCAATTTATCTTTAAACCTGAATAATGTCATCCCAGGAACCATTCTCAGAAACCTCCTCTGCACTCTCTTCAATAGTCCACATCCATTCCCTAAAGTGCTGCGCAGAAATACATACACCAGCTCATGCCTAATTAATGTCTTATACACACTCAAAGTCACCTCCCTGCCCTAGTACTCTATACCCTCAGTAGTAAAGACCAGGACACTGTATGCTTTATTTACTGCTCTCTCCATCAGTCTTTCCAACTGTAATGACCTATGCACAAATATACCCAGGTCTCTCTGCTCCTGAACCCTCTTTAGAATTGTTTGCCTTAGTTTCCATTGTTTGGCCATGCTCTTCTGAACAAAATGCATGTCTCACACTTTGCATTTAACTTCATCTGACACCTATCTGCACACTCCACCAATCTGCCCATGTCTTTTTGTGGTTGTATAGTGTTTATAGTGCTTCCAAGTTTTGTTCCATCTGCAAAATTTGAAATTGTCTCATGTCCTCAGCCCTGGCTTGTCCTCTTCAACCAATTTTTCTTTTCCTTCTCTTTGTTCTCCCCTTCTTCTATGTCAGTTTTTTTTTAGTTTTTGCTATTCTTACCTGATAAAGAGAGCTCTTTCAGTAGGAAGGCTGCTTTGATGGGGTCCAGCGTGGCAGCGTCTTCAGAGGCAGCGTGGCTATATGGTTAATAAAATCCGAAAGAACTGCGGATGCTGTAAATCAGGACCAAAAACAAAGTTGCTGGAAAAGCTCAGCAGGTCTGGCAGCATCCGTGAAGGAAAAAACAGAATCAACGTTTCGGGTTCGACTGGTTCTGAGAAAGGGTCATGAAACGTTAACTCTGTTTTTTCCTTCACAGATGCTGCCAGACCTGCTGAGCTTTTCCAGCAACTTTGTTTTTGTGACTATATAGTTGGTTGGCCTGTGAAGTGTGGAGCGGGACTCTGACAGGGGCATAACATGGGCTGGGAAGTCTGGAGTGGGACTCTGACAGGGCATGGCGTGGGCTGGGAAGTCTGGAGCGGGACTCTGACAGGGGCATGGCATGGG
>NW_025971270.1:0-8972 GCF_021869965.1 Rhincodon typus | reverse complement strand
ATGGCATGGGCTGGGAAGTCTGGAGCGGGACTCTGACAGGGGCATGGTGTGGGCTGGGAAGTCTGGAGCGGGACCAGAGCGACGGAGAAGGAAAAGTTGGACTGTCTTTAAGTTATCCTTCTTTATTTTTTATTTTATTTTAAGTTAATGAGTATGGCAGCTATGCATGGTGACAGTATGATCTTTTCACTGTATTTTATACTGAATACACGTGACAATAAATTATCCAATCCAATTCATCATAAATATGTATCAGGAAAAGGAAGGGTCCCAATACTGAACCCCCGGGGAATCCCATTACAAATATTCCTCAAGCCCAATCATTCTTCTGTTTCCTATCACTCAGCTAATTTTGTATTTGCATTTCTACTATCTACTGTATTCCATGAGCTATAACATTTCCCATAAGCCTGTTGCATGGCACTGTATTTCTGGAAGTCCATGTATAAACATCAACAGCGTTACTCTCATTGACTTTTTCTGTTCCCTTTTCAAAATGCTCCAGTAGTTAGCAAAACATGATTTCCTCTTTAGAAATCAATGTTGGCTCTTCCTAATCAGGTGACTTTTTCCAGGTGACTACTAATTCAATGTGTTGGATAAGGCTGAGGATAACAGGAACTGATAAGAGGCTTATCAATGTGCTGTTATTTGAATGGAATTACGCTGAGTCATTCAGGTCTGCTAAGAGTCAAAACTGCAGGAAATTAGGAACTGCTGTCTATACCAGATAAGGCATACATTTGGACAAAACATTCAGGATTGCTCATGTGCATGGATAATTCCAAATAAGGCACATACTTGGCACAGAGTCTTGTGTATGAAGAGCCTGAAGAAATCCTCTTGTTCAGGAATACTTCAAAGATTAATGTTGTGCAAGAAGTACCCTATGTCAGGAGATGTGGTGAAGACATTGAGCAGAGTTTCAGCTTGGCCAGCTGTGAATTTTCCTGGGTAATAACATTTGGGTTTAGTTTAAGATATCAGGGTCAAAAATCACACGACACTGGGTTATAGTCCGACAGGTTTATTTGAAAACACAAGCTTTCGGAGCCTCGCTCCTTCTTCAGATGATAGTGAGAGAGGTGGCATCAGACATAGATTTTATAAGTAAAAGATCAAATGGTTACAGAGCTGAAGCAATAACAGTAGTTGCTGGAAATGCTCAGCAGGTCTGGCAGCATCTGTGAAGAAAAAGAATCAGAGTTAACGTTTGGAAATAAAACCAGTCTGGCTCCAAGTTAAAACATGGACAGATTCTAAACAAGGCCTCACACCTAAAATGCTTTGTCTGACCTGAGATGACACCTCTGGTATACTGATAAAACCTTTCATTTTCTTGGGGCAATGACTTGAAAGAAATTCTGTGATTTACATATTGATAAATTGAAACCTGCTTTTCCTTCCGAACTGATTAAAGATTTAACAGACATTTTAGGTTTGTTCAATAAAATTGCACCAACCTGTTGGGCTATAACCTGGCGTAGTGTGATTTTTGACCTTGTCCACCCCAGTCCAACACTGCACTTCCACATCATAAGAAATAAGGGTAGTGAAAGCCAGTGATTGAGGTATCTCTAGTAGTTACAAGTGTGTGTTATTTATTTAAGTACTTAATAAATTAATTGTGATTTTATGGAGCTCCAAGTGTCTCTGATGTATCTTCGTCTATGTATGTACTGTTGTCTCTCAGAGAAGGGCAACTAATGCCTGAATTGTTTCTAGAAACAGAGAAACTGTAACAGAGGAGTCAAATAGACTGGAAATATTAATTTTGTTTGTCCTTCCACAAAAACTACATACATCCTGACTTTCTCCAGCACTTCAGCACCTCAAAGGACAAGGCTAACAAATGTTTGGCAGTTCCACTACCTATAAGTTTGCCTCAAGCCAATCACCATCCTGACTTGGAACTATGTCACGATTTCTTCAGTGTCACCTCCTACAAACACTGTGAGCATATCTACAACACATGGCCTACAGCGGTTAAAAGGCAGATCACCATCACATTCTTCAGGGAAACTAAATATGGGCAATAAAAGCCAGCCTAGCTAATGCAACCACATTCCATGAATGGACAACAAACAAAACTCTGTCAATATCATCCTCAATTTGTGAAATTTCCTGGAGAACTCCCAACTTATTTTCTCAACAACCAGCCATTTACTTAAACAAGTCTGTGTGGTCTGTCCACTCTTACATTCAAACACAAACATGAGAAGCACCTGGATTTCTTTGACACTAAAGTACAGATCATCTATTCTGCTACTCATGTTCCTTTTTCCTTTCTCTGACAATCAAACCCTTCCTTTAGACTTGAACCCACATCTTTAGGTTCTATCCTATTTGCCCTCATGTCCTCCCTGGATTTATCATATCCAAGGGATCTATCAATATTCTCTTGATCCTATTCGCACTAAACTGATGACCGTACAACCTCCTGTTCTTATGCTGTGCTAGCTGGCATTGAAGATGGCACTTCACTTCTAATTGAGGCAGATCCTTTGTTTTGTTAAACTACATATGTATTATTAGTTGAGATTTTATACTGAGACACACCAGGGATAGAAAGATCATGCTTGTTTATGTATCACCAGCTGCTGATTGAAATGCAGGTCTCATGAATGTAATGGAGAGAAGTCTTCACTTGTTCGTCTCTGATTCTGTAATGTCATATTTGATTGAATTTGTTTCCTCGGCTATCAATTCCACTTGCCATGCTCAGTACCGCTGAGTGAATTACCCAGTACTAACTCTCTAACTCACTATATGTACAATGCAGTTTCCTGATTACTGAATGTTCACGATTGCATGAGTGAGAATGAGTGATTTACATTGTTTAAAATATTTTTGAATGCTTATTATTTTACAGGATGTGGGTGTTATTGGTGAAGGCCACATTTATTACCCATTGTTAGTTGTTCTTGAGAAATAGGTCATCATTATGTGCCCACTTTGGATGGCACAGTGGCTCAGTTTGATTGCAGCCTTGGATAAATACCTGTGAGGAGTTTGCACGTTCTCCGTGTGTGTGTGTGTGTGTGTGTGTGTGTGTGTGTGTGTGTGTGTGTGTGTGTGTGTGTGTGTTTCCATCAGGTGCTCCGGTTTCGTCCCATGGTCCAAAGATGGGCGTTAGGTGGATTTGCCATACTAAGTTGCCTCATAGTGTTCAGAGATGTGCAGGTTGGGCGGATTAGCCATTGGAAGTGAAGGGTTACAAGGTTAGGATGGATGCTGGCTCTGGGGTGGAAGCTCTTTGGAGGGTTGGTGCAGATTTGATGGGCCAAATGGCCTATTTCTGCACTGTACGGATTCTATAATTATGTGTTGCTGTAGTCCGTATGATGATCATATTCAGATAGGGAGTTCTAGGATTTTGATCCAGTAATGATGGAAGTACAGAGATAAATTTTCCTGTACGTCAGTTGAGGTAGTGCGTACAAACAGTGCTGTTCCAAAGCACCTGCTGCCCTTTCCAGATGTCACAGGTCACAAGTTCGGGAGCTGTGATTGAAGAAGCCTTGGCAAGTTATTGAAGTATGTCTTGTGGATGGTAAACACTGCTGTTACAGTGTGCCAATAGTAGGGACAGTGCTGGAGTAATTTGATAGACTGAGAAAAAGGACAGGGTGGCAAACCTACAGTGGAGAGGGCAGGCAGTGGCAAGTATATGAATAGCGTCATTAGGTTCCTACATTGAGTGTGTGACTGTGTGATTGAAAGAGTTAGGCAGAAAAAAAAGACAATCAATCATTTTTCTTGACCTGGTCTGCAGCAATATCATTTCTAATACACCTTTCAGACTGTCCACCAATAATAACATTGTTCATTTCTTCCATTTGTGAGAGTGTCTGAAAAATGGCAGAAATTCTTCCTTTGCATTTTGACTTCCTCCAGTGGGTCAAGTGGCTCGTAGACATTTACATGACAGGAAATAGTCCACTGTGTCCATGCCAGTCAACATGATCTGATAATCTGAACCCAATTCTCCTGTTCTTAGCCCATAGGCCCAGAGACTATGGTAACACAAGTTTTGTTTTTTTTCATTCATTCAATGGGATGTGGGTATTGCTGCTGGGTCAGCATTTGTTGCGCATTCCTAATGGCTCTCTCAGCCATTCCAGAGGCTGTTAAGATGAACATCAAAATACCATTCAAATGTTGTAAGAGTTTCTGACTCAAATGCCCGCTCAGTTTTCTACCTCTTTCCTTAAGTTAATGTTTCCAGTCATTGACCCCTCTACTAATGGAAAAATTGCTTTCCTATCCATCCTATCTCCTCAGGTGCTGTATACATCTATCAGATCCCCTTTCAATCTTTGCAACCCCAAGGAAGATAACCCCAATCTATCCAACCTTTCCTCATAACTCAGATCCTCCAGCCCAGGCAAAGTTCTGGTAAAGCTCCATCGCAACCATTTCTAGTGCAGTCACAACCTTCCTAAAATGTGGTGACCAGAAGTGCATGCATTACTCCAAATGTGTTCAATTCAGCAGCTTATTCAGTTCTGGCATAACATCTTCGCTCTTTTGTACTGAGCCCCAACTAATAAAAGTAAATATTCCATGTGCTTTCTTCATTATTTTAGCTCCCTACCCTGCTACTTACAGAGAGTGCAGATACATACAATAAACTCCCACTGATGTTCAATATTTTGTCATGTCTTATCAATCATTGTGTAATCCTTTGCCTTGTTAGGACTCCCCAAGGCTATTATCTCAAGCTCAGTTGGCTGCTCAGCTGGTTTGCAATGAAGAGTATCACCAAGAGCGTGGGTTCAATTCCTGCACTGGGTGAGGTTAACATGAAGGAATCTCTTTCTCAAACTCTTCTCTGACCTGAGGTGTGTTAATCCTCAGGTTAAACCATCAACAGTTGTCTCTCTCTTGAATGAGTGAGCAGCCCATATCATCTGGTTAGATTATGGTGACTTTACCTTTACCTCACACTTTCCCAGGATAATTTCCATTTGCTACTGATCTGCCCACCTGAGCAGTTCATTGATATCCTCATTCAGGTTACATTATTCTCCTCACTATATAGCATCAGACCAACTTTTGTGCCATTCATGAACCTCCTGATCATATTTTTTTTATTCATTCATGGGATGAGGGAGTCACTGGCTAGGCAGCATTTATTGCCCTTCCCTAATTGCCCAGAGGGCAGTTCAGAGTCAACCACATTGCTGTGGCTCTGGAGTCACATGTAGGCCAGACCAGGTAAGGACAGCAGTTTCCCTCTCTAAAGGACATTAGTGAACCAGATGGGTTTTTCCCGACAATAGACAATGGATTCATGGTCATCATTAGATTCTTAATTCCAGATATTTATTGAATTCAAATTCCACTACCTGCCATGGCGGGATTCGAACCTGAGTCCCCAGAACATTACTTGGGTCTCTGGATTAACAGTCCAGCGATAATACCACTAAGCCATCGACTCCCCACATCCCCTACATTTTAGTCCAAATAATTAATGTACACCACACACAGCAGGGGCCCCAGCACCAAGCCCTGTGGAACCAGACTGGAAACACATTTGCATTACATAAGCATACATCTACCTCACCCTCTACTTCCTGCCTCTCAGTCAGTTCTGTCTTGGATTGCATAAGGTTTTACTTTCTTGACCAATCTTTCATGAGGAACCTTATCAAAAGTCTTGCTAAACTACCACATCAAATGCACTGCCCTCATCAACACTCCCAGTTCTTCCTCAAAAGATTCAATCAAATTTCTCAAACATGACATTTCTTTAACAAATCAATGTCAACTATCCTTGATTAATCCATGTCTCTCCCAGTGCAGATATATTCTGTCCCCTAAAATTCTTTCTAATAGCTTCCCAACTATTGAGGTTAGACTGACTGGCCTGCAATTTCCTAGTCTATTCCTTCCTCTCTTTTTTAACAATGTGACAACATTAGCAATCCTCCAGTTCTCTGGCACCTCGTCAGTGGCCACAGAGGATTTGAACATTACTGCTAAGGCCATTGATATCTCCTCCCTTGCCTCCCTCTATAGCCTGGGTATACGTTTCATTCGGGCCTGCTGATTTATCCACGTTTAAGGCTGTAAAACATAATTGTACCTTCTCACTCTATGGTAATTTTTCACAGTCCTACACGTTGGTGTCTATACCTGTGTCATCGTTTTCTATTGTGAACGCTCAAGCAAAGTTTTGGTTGCAATCTAAGAATGTTGCTCCCTCCCTATCTTGCAAACTAAAACCATCACGGTTAATATTTGGGTAATTAAAATTCCTTACTATTACTGGCTTAGTATTCTTCCACTTATCTGAAACCTGATTATATATTTGATCTCCTTTCTCTCTCTTGTCTATTTGGTGGCCTATAGCTCACATCCAAATGTGAGTTTGCCCCTTTTGTGTTTTTTACTGCTACACATATGGCTTAGTTTGGTGATCTTTCTGAGATATCATCCCTCCTTACCGCTATAATTGATTGACGGATCAATATTGCAAGCCCCTTCCTCTTCTATCCCCCTCTCTAGCTTCTTTGAATATCCTGTAAACCAAGAATGTTGAACTGCGAATCCTGTCCATCTTTTAGACAAGACTTGGTTATAACTGTGATATCATTCGTTTATGTGCTTATCTCTGCCCTCAGCTCATCTATTTCTCTTCCTGTCAGATGTGGGAGATCAGGGAGAATTTGAATGTTTCTGGAGACTATGTCTGTAGGAAGTGTGTTTGGTTGTGAATCCTAGCAAACCACGTGGATTGGTTGGAGTGGCCGTTAGGGACAGAGAGGAGTTTACGGAGCAAGTGGGTCTGATGGACAGCAGTTTCAGGAAGGTGGAGACACCAGACACAGTCATGTGGATGGGTTGACCATGAGAAATTGTACGAGATTTAGCCAGATAGTGCAGGAGTCTCTTGTGACTATCCCCATCTCAAACAGGATTAGGAGGACAGAGCAGATTAATGCATGATTGAGGAGCTGGTGCATGGGGCAAGGATACACATTTTTGGAGCGTTGGGGTCTCTTTGGGATAGAAATGAACTATACAAGGGGGACACGTTCCACCTGAATTGGAAGGGAACCAATATCCTTGCGGGGAAATTTGTTAGTGCTATTCGGGAGGCTTTAAACTAGTAAGGGGCGGGTTTGGACCAAAGTAATAGTGAGAAAAGAGAAAAGGCTGAGGCTGATACAATGGATAAGGGTAGCAAGTCTAAGAGACAAGGCAGACAAAATTTTGGTCAAGAATCAGGTAAGACTGATAAACTGCATTTATTTCAATGCGAGAGGCCTAACAGGTAAGGCAGATGAACTCAGGGCATGGTTGACCACGTGGGACTGGGATATCATAGCTGTTACAGAAACATAGTTCAGCAATGGACAGGACTAGCATCTTAATGTTCTGGGGTATAGATACAATAAAAAGGATAGGAAGAAAGGCAAGACAAGAAGGGGGTGTGGCTTTTTTGGTTAGGGAGAACATTACGACCATACTTAGGGAGGATATTCTTGGGAGATCGTCCAGTAAAGTTATATAGGTGGAACTGAGAAATAAGAAAGGGATGATCACCTTATTGATATTGTATTATAGTTCCCCAAATAGTCAGAGGGAAGTTAAGATGCAAGTATGTAAGAAGATATCAGATACCTGTAAGAAAAATAGGGTTGTAAAGGTAGCGGATTTTAAGTTACGAAGCATAGACTGGGACTGCCATAGAGTTAAGGGTTTGGATGAGAAGGAATTTGTTAAGTGTGTACAAGGAAACTGTCTTATTCAATATATGTATGTATCTCCTAGAGATTCCTACAGTGTCAAGGCCTCCACAAATAAATCGTCCTTCCACTGTTTCCCAAGGCATGCACTTGCTCAAGCTGCAGGATGATCATGTTCTGAAATGTACTGTGAACAAATCTCTCCGCTTCATAAATATACTGTGGAGCCCACAGCTGCTGCTCAAGCTCCAAGACCTGCAGTTTGAGTTACTCCAGCTTAAGGCACCTCCTGCTGACATGACCATCCTGACAGCCAAGAGGGTTTTGGATTTCCTGTATACTGCAAGATGTGCAAATCATGAGCTCCCCACTCATATCTTAACAGAATAAAATATGAACCCTTATTTTTATTTTACTCCTTACTCTTACTTAAGTACAAACTAAAAGTAACTTGTTCTCACTTATGTCACAGAAACAACTAGAACTCCCTAACTCTACCATGTGAAGAAATTTAGTTTAAAAGTTTTATCATATTATTTATCTATGCAAAGTTCTTAAGCTGTACTTACGAACTTAAGGTCTAGTGTAGTCACTGTAGACTGTAGTCATAAGGGACAAGAGAAAAATTCCCACCAGTTACCCACCTGCTCTCTTGTGACTTCACACTTTGATTTTGTTGAAGTAACTTCACCACCAATTTGTCTGATGCAGGGCCCTCTCCACACTCCCTGCTCCCTTTAATCTCACTGTTACCATTCCCGAGTCCTACATGGGGTCCAACCCCAGTCTACCTGATGCAGGGGCCTCTCCACATCGGGAACCCTTTTAAACTCACTGCTAAAGTTCCCGAATTCCACAAAGCTCCATCACAGGCCTGCAGTTTTTGAAGCCCCTCTGCACTTGCTACTCCTTTTAAATTGACTGCTACCAGCCTTATATCCCACACAGGGTCACCATTGGTCTGTCTCCTTTAGGTTCCTTACCTTGTCAGCCTATTGTTCCCATGGACAAGTGCTCCAAATGTGAATGAAGCTGATTCCCATTGTCTGCGCAATATCAAGGCAAATAGCAATCCTGGTCAAGGGAAACAAGTTATTATAGCTCTGTGAGAGATAGTAGGAACTGCAGATGCTGGAGAATCTGAGATAACAAGGTGCAGAGATGGATGAACACAGCAGGCCAAGCAGCATCAGAGGAGCAGGAAGGCTGACGTTTCGGGCCTCGACCGTTCTTCAGAAGGGTCTAGGCCTGAAACGTCAGCCTTCCTGCTCCTCT
>NW_025971269.1:0-10884 GCF_021869965.1 Rhincodon typus | reverse complement strand
AGGACAGGAAAGCTGACATTTCAGGCCTAGACCCTTCTTCAGGGAACCCTCTATTTCTGAAGAAGTGTCTAGGCTCGAAACGTCAGCTTTCCTGCTCCTCTGATGCTGCTTGGCCTGCTGTGTTCATCCAGCTCTACACCTAGTTATCTCAGATTCTCCAGCATCTGCAGTTCCTATCATCTCTGGTCATCGACTTCATTGGATGTTTGCAAGAATGTGCATGTGCAAATTTTTGTAATGCTCATTTAGAGAATATTTTGAAGGTAATCATGGACCAGAAATACTACTCATTGGTGGGGCATGGAGGGGTAGAACATTTCCCAACATCAACTATGAACAAAACAATATCTGGATCACATGGCTGTTCCAGTGATTGACAAAGCAAAAAAGGGAGGAATACATTTTTAGTAACATGGGAATATTTGACAGCATGTATTCACTACATATTATCATTTCCATGTCTGAAAAAAACAACATTTCCCCACTCTGTACATTTAGATTGACACACAACAAACAACAAACACAAAGATCCTCTGTGGTGGAAATTCACTGCTTGAAAGAAACTAAGCTAAACAAATAAACACGGGTTTAGGTTGGGTAGATCCTGTAAATACAATTTGGGATTAGAATGCCAGGGTCTCAATCTCCAAGTTAATTGAAATCCACCACAATACAGTATGTTTGACTAAAAAAAACTCATGAACCTGCTACTTTTAGTACACTATATTTTAGAAACATTCCTACTTAATTTTAAAGAAAATCCTTTTAGGTCATGATTTTTAAAAAATTCAGATGTTTCAACTCCATAGCAGCTTCACAGAACAGACTTGCATCATGACAGTTAACTAAGTTATTAGGTTCCCTATTTAGAAAAGAATTCAGCAAAAGTATTTCTTCTTTATCCAGAGAATTATCACCGCCTGCCATTACACATTAGCAACCAACAGTCCCCACTAACAGCTATTCAACCTCCTAGCCAGATTGTTATCAATGTCTTGGTCTATCCAACTGTTCTTTTCTCTCTTTGGGCTCCATCCCCACCTATCGTTTTCTCCTTACCTCCTCACTCACCGCACCTTCAGCATATAAACTGACACTTTCCTAGCCACCAGTTCTGAGGAAGGGTTAGCAGACCTGAAACGTTAACTAATTTTTCTTCAGACGCTGCCAGGCGTGCTGAGCTTTTCCAGCAACTTCTAATTTTGTTCCTGATATGTAGTATCCACAGTTCTTTCACTTTTTATTTAGTATTTAACTCACTGCCACATCTAAGTATGCCCACTTTGAAGTTCTGCACCTCTCTCCAACAGGATTTCCATTCCAATCTTTTTTCTTGTCCGCTGACATTAATTTCACTGTCACTCCTGGTGTTTGAACAGATATTTGCTTAAAAAAAAAAAATTGTTTCCACAGCCATATCACATTCTTCAGACTCGCCCCACGTGGATTCCAACTGAAGATCCATCCTTCATGTTTTGAATCCACCCAGGATCACCGGTATCTCCAGATGTTCATACAAACAGCTACTCTCAACGCATCCTGAAATCCACACTCAGCGCCATGCGCTGTCATATGCACACACGATTTTTCTCTCAAATAGCATCACAGCACACTGGCTCAGGGCTGCACCACTCCGCAGTGCAACTTCATCCTCCGGCTCATTCGCTGGGCTAACCAGAAACTTTTTCTTTTCCTTTCAGGCATCAAGGCCTACAAGATACAACAACTTAGATACCCATGGCCCTGAGGGACCTTCCTCCACTCCCCTGACTCCAACACCTCTCCCTGTCAGGTACTCACCATTCCGCCTAAACATCCGCTCTCTGAAGCGGAATGTTCTGTACTCAAAAGGTCTCAGCTTCATCCCTCCACGTCTCCACCTTAAATTTCACGCACATGACGACAATGAAGTCTTCTTTCGCCATCGTCGCCTCCATGCCCATTTCTCTGGGCAAGAGTCCTCTCCCCATTCCACAGGCCACTTCGCACAGCTCCAATGCTCTCTCTACTTGGACCCCTCCCTCTGACCTATACTTGAACTGTTCATTGAGAACTGTCAACATGACAGTGGTCACTTCAATTTTTCTGAACCCCACCGCCCATTTCCCACCAAACTGACTGCAGTCTGTGCGCTTAGATCCAACCCTGACTTTGTTATTAAGCCTGCCAATAAGGTGCTGTTCTAGTCTGGTGTACTGACCTCTACATTGCAAAGGTTGAGCGCCAGCTCTCAGATACCTCCTCCTAACCATGACCCCACCAGGCTATTATATCAACTACAGTAACTGACCTCATTTCATCTAGTGATCTCCTCTCCAAACTGATAGGAGCGAGCTGTGCTGGGCTTGGGGACTACTTCTTTCCAAACATCCACAAACAGGACTGCTTGGGCAGACCCATTGTCTCAGCCTGCTCCTGCCCCACAAAACTCATCTCTTCCCTCCTAGTCCAGTCCCCGCCCATGTACATCCATGACGACTCGGACGCTTTATGCCAGTTTCAGAATTTCCAGTTTACAAACTCCAGCCGCCTCCTCTTTACCATGGACGTGTAATCTATTTACATGTCCAAACCCGACCAGGACGGTCTCAGGACTTCTTCCTGGAGCAAAGGGCTGAACAATCCCCACCCACCACCATCCTCCTCTGTTTGGCCAAGCTCGTCTTCACCCTCAACAACTTATCTTTTAACTCCTCTCATTTTCTTCAGGTCAGAGGGGTGGCCATGGATACCAGCATGGGCCTCGGTTATGCTCCAGATAGTAGGAACTGCAGATACTGGAGAATCTGAGATAACAAGGTGTAGAGCTGGATGACCACAGCAGGCCAAGCAGCATCAGAGGAGCAGGAAAGCTGACGTTTCGGGCCTAGACCCTTCTCCAGATGAAACGTCAGCTTTCCTGCTCTGCTTGCTGCGTTCATCCAGCTCTACATCTCGTTATCTCAGATATGCTCGTCTCTTTGAAGGGTAAGTGGAACATTCCTTGTTCCAGTCCTATTGCAGTCCCCACAACTCTTTGATATTGATGATATATTGTCGGTGCCGCTTCCCTCTCCAGTCCGGAATTGGAAAAGTTCATCGATTTCGCTTCCAATTTCCATCCTGCCCTCACTTTCACCTGGTCTCTGACTCCTCATTTCCCTTCCTCAACATCTGTTTCCATTTCTGGGGATAGACTGGCTACTAATATCCACTATAAACACACAGACTCCCACAGCTATCTGGACTATACATCCTCACATCCTGCTTCCTGTAAAGACTCCATTCCATTCTTGCAGTTCCTCCACCTCCATCGCAAATGTTCCAATGAGGTCAACTTTAACAACAAAGCCTCTGAAATGTCCATCTTCCTTCTCAACTGAGGACTCCCCAGCACCATTATCGACAGAGCCCTCAAATGGGACTGGGTCCGACCCATCTCCCACACTTCTGCCTTCACCACCTCTCTTCCCTCCCACAGCCATGATAGGGTTACCTACCATCCCACCAGCATCCACATCCAGAAGATTATCAACTGCCATTTCTGCCACCTCCTGCAAGACGCCACCACAAGACACATTCCCCTCCCCTCCTTTGTCCACCTTCTGCAGTGACCATTCCCGCCAGGACACCCTGGTCCACTCTTCCTTCACTCCCAACACTACCCCCTACAGCCACCTAAAGGTCTAACACCTGGCCATTTACCGGATCTCTCCCCAGCATCCACGGACCCAAACGTACTTTTCAGGTGAAGCAGCACTTTACCTGCACTTCCCACAATCTAGTCGCAGTACATTCGCTGCTCACAATGTGGTATCCTCTACATTGCGGAAACAAAGCATGGACTGGGTGACCGCTTCGCAGAACATCTACGTTCTGCCCACACAAAAAAAAAGTCAGCTTCCAGACACCCGCCATTTTAACACACCACCCTGTTCCCTGGCCAACCTCTGTCTCAGGCCTACTGCAGTAATCCAGTGAAGCTCAACGCAAGCTGGAAGAACACCACCTCATTTTCCACTTGGGGCAGAGGTTCACCTGCATATCCGGCAGCGTGGTCTACTGCATCTGCTGTTCCCGATATGGCCTCCTCTACATCGATGAGACCAAGTGGAGGCTCGGAAACCGCTTTTGTACAGTGCCTGTGCGACAAACAACAACATCTTCCAGTCACGAACCATTTCAACTCCCCCTCCCACTCCCTGGTCACAATGACGCCACCCAGAAACTGGAGGAGCAGCACCTCATGTTCCGCCTTTGGAGCCTAGAGTCCAATGGTCTAAACGTGGATTTTATTAGTTTCAAAATCTCCCCACACCCGGCCTTATCCCATTACCAACCCTCCCTCTCATCCCCTCCTCTTTGATCTGACAACTTGTCCATCTTCTCTCCCATCTATCCACTCCTCCCACTACACTGACCAATACCCACCACTACCTGCCCGCACTCACCTATCACCATCCCACCTACCTCCCCCAGACCCACCTCTCCTCTCCCTATTTATTTTGGAGCTTCCTTCCACCTCTCCATTTCTGAAGAAGGGTCTTGACCCAAAATGTCAACTTTCCTGCTCCTCTGACGCTGCCTGGCCTACAGTGTTCTTCCAGCTCCATAGTGTTCTCTCTAACTCCAGCACTGGCAGTTCTCACTACCTTTAAGCCCTACCCTTGGTGATGTTTGTGCCAAAAATGCAATACTTTATCCAGGTTAAACTCCATCTATCAATTTTCAGCCCAATGACCCATTTGATCAAGATCCCACTGTAATCTTACAAAACCTTCTTTGTCTACTACGCCACCAATTTTGGTGTCGTCCGTAAGCTTACTAACCATGCCTTCTATATTCTCATACAAATCATTTAGATAAATGACAAAAGATGACCCAGAACCAATCCCTGTGGAACAACGCTGATCACAGGCCTCCACTCTGAGAAGCAACCCTCCACTATTTCTCTCTTCCTCCTGCCATTATGCATCTAATTGGCAAGCTCACCCTGAATCCATGTGACCAAATGTTACTATTTAGTCTAACATGTGGAACCTTGTCAAAAGGCTTTACTAAAAATACATCTTTGGACTGTGGGAAGAAACCAGAGCACCTAAGAGAAGGCAGACAATGGAGAAATGTTCAAACTCCATACAGTCAAGCAAGGCTGGAATTGAATCAGTGTTGCCACTATAAGGCAACAGTGCTAACCACTGAGCCATCCTTAAACACATTTCCAAATCAGGATGTAGAGTGGCTTGAGGGGCACTTGTTGGTGGTGGCGTTCCCATGTATCTTGGTCATGGGTTTGGAAGGTGCAGTCTAAAGGAAATTGGTGAGTTTTTGCAGTGCATCCTAGAGACGCTTCACACCACTGCTACTGAGCATCGGTGGACAGACTGACTGTTTGTGGAATTGGCACCTAGCAAGCAGGCTGCTTTGTCTTCGATGGTGTCAAACTTGTTCAGGGTTGTTGGAGTTGCACTCATCCGGGCAATTAGGAAGTATTCCATCACATTCCTGACTTCTACCTTGTAGATGCTGGTGAGGCTTTTGGTAGTCAGGAAGCAAGTTACTCACAAAACTCCTAGCTTCTGACCTGGTCTTGTAGTCACAGTATTTATGCCTAGTCCAGTTTAGTTTCTGATCAAAGGTAACCGCAGGCTGTTGATAGTGACCAATCTATTGATTGTGATATCACAGAATGTCAAGGGCACTGGTTAGATTCCCTTACTCAAGATGGTCTCCTGGCACTTGTGTGACAAATGTTACATGATCCTTGTCGGCTAAAGCCTGGATTTTGTCCAGCTCTTGCTGCATTTGGACTTGGACTGCTTCAGTATCTGAGGTGTCATGAATGGTGCTGAAAAATGTACTGTGAACATCCCCAATTCTGACCTTAGGATGAGGTGGAGGTGGTCATGGATGAAGCAGCTGAAGATGGTTTGGGCCAAATTCAGTTCAGCAAAAATAGCAAATACAGTCCTTAATTTAGAGGCAATGGATGAATTAACAATGGAGCAAGATGAACAAACAGAACTATGGTGCAACAGTTAAAGCCATAGTGGTGGAGTTTAATTAATCGAATGATGCAAGTCTTCGAGAAATGACAACTCATGGCCCTCTGATGACTAAATTAATTAATACAGCACAACAGCAGTACCTATCCAAGGTATAGAGCAATCTGTGCTTAGTTAGCAACAGAGTCAAGCAGAAGAAAACAGGTTTAACTTGGTCACTTAGGCCAACTCTAATGGCAAGAGAAGATAGCCACTCCAGAAAGGATTGGGCATCAGAATTTGGATGCTTACGTACCATCAACTCTGGTTAAGTCAATTTTAGTTGAAAAATCACCACTACCCAGGCCTACAGAAGAAGTCACTCAAGGTACAAAGAAAGTGAAACAGGGGAGGTGGGCAAGTAAAGAAAGGAAGAGAAAAGAGCAAACAAAAGACGACATTTTAACAAAAACAAGCAAGGGACTGATATTGATGAAGAAATTTGGTTTTCTGTATCCATCAATATCATCATGGTATTTCAGATGTATTATGCTCAAGGATTAGCAGCTGCTTGGATGTTAAAAGGGGCAGGGGGGGTGGTGCCAACCAACCAACCACAGAGAACGTTGAAAGCAAAAACAGAAACCAAAGATTGAACTGGGTTTTAGGCAGAAGATGGTGTGCTTGGAAGCTACTAGACTGGGTGCTGAGTTTTACTCTCTCTAGTTTATATCCAATTATCAAATTATTACCGGTTCTGAGGAAAAAAACCGCAAGTCAGCAAGACAAGGAAAAGTCTCCAGCAGCATGCAGAATCGGTTTGCATTGATGGGTGACTTTGGAATTTAAGCAAGATATACAGTCCCACGTGCTTCCGAATAACTCATTAACCAAGGACTGCATAAAGGCTTAGCAACCATCGGTCACAACTGCTCAAGTGAACTGGCCAGTTCCAACTTATTTTTAAGAAAGAAAAACTGATCCCTTAACCGCGTCTGCTTGAGAGCACAATTGGGGCTACTGGGTTTATGATCACACACATCAATTAATTACCTTGTTGTATAATTTTGCTCTGCTAAAGTTACACCATTAACAACAAATTAATGTCTGTTTAAGCTACAAAACCTGGTGCCTAATGTGTTATTCATAAAGTCTGATTAGGGACAATTAGGCAATTTTGAGGGTCAACAAATATTTTAATTTCACTATGCTGCCACATGCAGAGTCAACAAGTCTGATTTCGTCTGGCTTGCTATTCCTGTCACAACAAAACAATCATTTTGTTATGATTCAAGTGTTCATTTATCATATATTTAAAGAGTTTCCAAAATTTTCATACCACTGCTAAGAGACCAACGGTCTGTAGTTCCCTCTTTCTCTCATTCTGTTCTTAAACAAAGCAGAATGGAGGGCCTTGACATTTGCTTGCTTCCAACCAGCAGGAATCATTCAGAATTAGATAATCATTACATCTAATACTTCTAAAGCAGGTGGCTGTAACATTCTGGGAATGTAGAATTTGAATGCCTGGGGACATATCAACATTGGGCCCATTAACTTTGTAAATACTGTATCTTTATTATTTGGTACTGTTGACTCAGGACTAAAACGGGAAAAGGATCATTTTGAAAACTAAGGATAATGGGATGGACTGCTATTCATTTCAAAAGAAAGCTAACAACACTTATTGTAAGTGCTCTTTATGGTGTTGTACGTGCACACAGCATGATTCAGCCTGCAAAAAAAAACTCATTGGTCTACAGAGTTGAGTCGTGACCAACTATCAATGACAGGATCCTTCTGTTAGCAACTGTGAGTGGCTTTGAGCTAAGTGAAGTGCGAATAATAAATCCAGAAGTCATTGGAGTGCTGGAAATGAAGGTTGTTTTCTCTCCTCTTGCAGTAACACCCAAGCCTGAAGAAAGCCAGTTTATTTTATCTCATCAGTTTCTGCAACAGTGGCTTTTAACCAATGAGTCAAGTACTTGTTAGGTACAGAAACCTAGTCCATGTTTTCTGTCAACCTGGGTCTAAAAGATGGGCCATCATGCGCACGTTGATAAAATCTTGAACTTTTGTGATGACCTCAGTGATAGCACATATTAGGTTCCAATGTGCTTCCTTTCAGTGAGATTAATTTGTAAGAAGGTTGTACTGGAGAAATAATGTTAAGTCCTTTAAGTCCTCATTCTCCTCGAGCACTTGGACATCTAATTGGGGAGATTTCTTTCATCTTCCTCAGAATTTATAATGGACTTCGTATTGCTCATTACAAGCAGTCAGCAGAATTTGTAATGGACCTACATTCAGCTTAAGCCTTTTTTCTTACATTTCTATAGAAGCTTTTACAGTCCATTTTTTCTGTTACTTGTTAGATTACATTCATTCTATTCTCCTTTTGCTCAGTTTCTTAGCCCTCCTTCACTATATTCTTAAATCTCTCAGATTTACTACTATTTCTGGCAGGTTTATAAGTTTTTCTATTAATCTTACACAACCCTGAATTCCTTTGCCAGCAACATTGACTGATCTTTGCATCTTGAAAGAACTTAATGCTGCTGTAAACCATGCAACAACTCTTTGAAGACTATCCGTTACCAGTGTACAGTCATGTCTTTGCAGCACATCCTTTACAAACTCCCTTATTCAAATTTAAGGCATTGCTTTATTCTATTATGTTGTGGTCATTTATCCTGAAGAGGTTCTTGTAGGAGATTGTTAATTAGCCTTTTCATTATATAACACTGGATCTAAAATATCATGTCCTGTACTTTGCTCAACATAGTTCTAGAAAGTGCATCCAAGACACTCCCTAGAAACTTGGCCTCCTCAACTTTAGTGCCTATTTGGTACCGAAATAACTGGAAACAATGTCTCTCAGCTAGCACATGGCTCAAGAGTGTAATCCTGAGATTACTGCTCTTGGAGATTCTAATTTTTAAAAGTTTCCTAACTCTGAATTCTTCTTTCAGGTCTTCATCCCTCTTCCTTCCTATGTTGCTGATACCAACGTACATCACAGTCTCTGGCTGATTTCCCCACCCCTAGGTGTCCCGCAGCCACTGACATCCTGGATCCTGGCACCAGCAACATACCATCCTGGAGTTGTTTCATGCAGCAGGAACACCTCAGACCTGGCTTTGGTTACAGTCCCAAGGAACCATTGCCCTCACTCATTTCAAAATGAAATACTAATTAACAAGCAGGATACACCCAGGGGATGTCTGCACTACCTGCTTGGCTTACCCACCTAGCAGTCATCCATTCCCTCTCTGCCTGTGTGCTTCTAAGCTATGGTGTGACAACCTTCCTTAGGTGTTATCCGCATGGTCCTTTCTGCCTTGCAGTTGCCCAACAAACCCCAAACACTGGTCAAGTTCCAAAACCCAGAGCCTGAGTTGATGCAGCTGGTGCAGATGTGTCCACAACTTCACACATATTGTGCAATAATGAACTCTATTTGGTCCAACTGACCCTCCATCCCCAAATCTAAAATATATTTGTTATCCTTAGGATATGTATAAACTTGTAAGTAAATTTACTTACATTAACCCCATTTTCATTCAATTTATTTCATTTTACACCAAATTAACCTTACCTCCCCTTTGGTAGTATTGCTTAATGAAATCTAAGTAGCTACTACTTTCTTATTGAGGGTTCATTTTTCTAGTTTTAAGCTATTTAAACTCATTTCCCAACTGCAGTTTCTCACCAACCAATGCACTTATAGATTTCCTATGATGTCTCACTTGGATTTTTGGCCACATTCAGCATGGCTGCCTAGTAACCCAGAGTGGAGGCATCTCCGACAAATCTTGCTGTGTCTGTCCCAGGAGGGTGGGCAAAGGCTCTGAGCATTGCCCTGTCTTTATCTGCTGCCAAAGGAGGTACTTCCCATAGGTCCAGCAATCTCTAACAAACAAACAAAGCTGGTGTATTGGATTTGTTTTGAAGGCAGTTCAATCTCCAAATTATTAATTCCATTTATCACACGTACTCCCACTTTTTTGCCCCAATCAGCAAATGCTCAAATTTCTTTCATAAACCCTTGTATGCCTCCACCTCCCTCTCAGGAGGTAATCAAGCACAAAAACAGCTTTCAAACTTTTACTCATACACCCTAGACTCATTTGATTTTTCCTTTTCGTCATCTGCCACAATCATCCAGAGCTATTATCCTTCTGACTAGACATCCATACTTGAATCTCCACATCTATGTTGGAGATTCCCAGTTCCACTGCCATCAGGTGAGTGGTTTTATTATCAAGACATCCAGTCTTTAATTCACTGAATAAAAACTTAATCAAACCAAGCACAAAGATAACACGATCATTTTTGGTCTTGTTTCAAATCTGCTCTCTTACCACTGGCCAGCTGTTTACGCAAGCCATCAGTAACCTCACCATCCTATTTTAACTTGGCTGGGCTTCAAATGTCAGTAATACATCACCAAGACAGCTTTAATTACACTTCTGCAAGGAGTCACTTCTACCTTTACTTCACATGCCTCAAAAAAAAACAAAAAGATAACAAGTCAAGTCAAATTTCTAAACATTTCTCCTGCCAGACTCCCATTCTGTCAAGTTACCTCACACACCTTCATTCTCTAAACGACAATAGCCCCCTATTCCCCACTGTTTTGCATCGAATATCCTTGGTGTCAGCTTCAAAAACCACCAGCCTCAATGTACTCTCTCCACGAGCAATTCCATCTAGCAACTTTTCATTTGTTTCAAAAAAGTCTCTGGAAAACTGACATTTTTAAAATAAATTTCTCAACAAGGCTGTGCATCAATTCTTTATATCATTTGTTCTAAACATCTCAGAATATTTATGAAAAAATGAATCTCTATAATTTAACTAAGACAACAAGGTGCAGAGCCGGATGAACACAGCAGGCCAAGCAGCATCAGAGGAGCAG
>NW_025971268.1:0-10887 GCF_021869965.1 Rhincodon typus | reverse complement strand
CAGCTCTACACCTTGTTATCTCAGATTCTCCAGCATCTGCAGTTCCTAGTATCTCTGAAACTCTTTTGAGCAAGCCTGGACACTGCAGGTTGGTGAGGTATTTTACCTTAGTACTTGTTCCCCCAAACTCTAAACTTGTTCACACATGTACTCTTGCAATAGGATTCAGCCGATATCACTTAAGGATCCTACTTTAAATGACTTTCCTCCTGTCTAGCTGGGGGTTGTTGAGAATTTGGGCTTAGAGTAGTTACAAATTTGAGAAGGGTATTATGAGAGTATGAAACCACATAATCTTTATATTCATCTTGTACACTTTCTTTGCTTCCACCTTTCGTTTTAGTTTCTTTGCATGCTTGCTTATTCAATTCCCCTCTGACCCTCCCACTTAAAAAAAAAAAAACTGCTTCACAAATCCCACTGTGAACAAATTTCAGCTTCAGTCGACTTAATTTCATGATCATTAATACACATAAAGGTCATGAGAACATGCTAAGAAAAAAAGATCAAGTGTCAACCCCAAGGCACCTGGTTTTGATGTTACCTAATTTAGTACTGGATTTAAGAAACAAATTACATGTTATTAAATTTTTAAAAAACCCACTGTGGCTCAAATTAAGAAATCATGATGGGGTAGACACAATCCAAAAGATTGTGTGTGGAACATCACAAAATTTAAACCTCCTCTGGATCCCCTTCAACAGCAGCACATCCTCCAATAGATATGTGGCCCAAAACTGCTCTCAATACTTCAAATGCAGTCTGACCAGACCCTTACACAGCCTCAGCAGTACATTTGCGTTCTTCTGTTCTGGCTATCTTGAAATGGGTGCAAACATTGCATTTGCCTTCCTAACTGCTAATTGAACCTGCATGTTAACTCAGAAACCTGAATTAAGACACCCAAGTCCCTTTGTTCATCCAATTTCTGCAGCTCTTTCCCCATTTGGAAAATAGTCTATGCCTCTATTCTTCCTACCAAAGTGCATAACATTAGATTTCCTCTTACTGTATTCCATTGGCCAATCATCTATCCATGGCAGTAACTTGCCCCTAAAACCATGGACTGTTGTCTTGTTTACTAGCCTTAGATGTCGCATCTTGTCAAAGACCTGCTGGATATCCAAATAGATTACATCCACTTGCTCTCCTTTGTCTAACTTGCTTTCCACTCATTTTCACCACATTGTATGCTGTTTCTTTTGTTTTTATGCTGTCTGTGACGGACCCTCATGTTTCCCCTTGATTTTCAGACTGATCGAAACTTGAAGGCACAATCTCTGTTTTTTGTGGTCTACTTTCAGCTTCATGCCATGGTTTTCCACTTGCTTAACAACTTCAACTTCGGTTTGATCAACAACACTTCTAACCTTCTCTGATTTCTCCACATTTGCACACTTTGCACATCGAATGATTTCAAAGAGAACTTTGAATGTTAAATGATGGCTTCTCCAGCATGTTGTATTTCAGTATGCTTAGGTCTAACCATGTCACTCTGGTCAGTGGTCGTGTGACCTCAACAGAAAAGGCTGGTTTGCGCAGTGAAATCACCTCCTTCGTTGACACTGATCAATAGTTAGGCTGATTTGCCACTCTGGAATTGTGGTTTTTTGGTTTTTGCTGTTCTTCGGCAGGTATATTTGACAACACAAATGGGATTTTGTGTCACATCCAAATTCGACTCAGGTTCACTGAATATTTTATCAAATTTAAAAAGAAACCAGACAGCATCTTCCCAACTGTAGCATGAGAGAAAGCTAGAGAAAGACAAAATACTGTGGACTCCATTGACATGCTAATTAATTTCCTCTTTGAGCCGTCTCAGGCAGCCATAAGATAAAAATGGAACAAGGAGGTCATTCATTGAATTCCTGAAGGTAATTTTTATCGGTTTTGGGTGGTTCTTAAGCCTGCTGCTTGCAAATGAGAGCAAACAGGCAGAAATAACTGCTCCAAGGGATTTGGCATCCCTGTCATCTGTGCCCTGCAGCTTTTTGTTTCTAGAAAAATTACCCTGCACAAGAGAGTTGGTGATTGTTGAAGGAAATCAGGATAATGGTTATCAAAGCCATTTTATTAGCATTGTGAAATTGCTGAAACTGTAGTCCAGAAAAATCATTTTTTGTTGAGAAATTCTGACTGCATTTTCATCTCTTTGTTGAATGTACTGCTTCTGTTAGTGCCTTGTAGCTCCAGATTGCACACTCACTCTTTGTGTCCCGTTTAAGAATGTGATCGGCTTAGTGGACAGGGATAAGTATTTTAATTTTGAGTGAATGTGTCGTGTCAGTCACTTTCACTGTAAATGAATGCATACTTCATTTTGCACGACACCATGGTGCCAGTTTTTAATGTTAAAATGAAGATGTCTGGGCAGTTGATGGGGCATGAGACATTTTACCTGCAGTGGACCCTACCTCTGCTCAGCACTGATGCAATGTGCTTCTGTCACACTGATTCTGATGACCCCAAAAAGCTGCCTGCAAAAGTCTCATAAGCAACAGACTTACCAAAAAGCTGGTCTTACAGCAAAAACTAGTCATACTTTCGCATAAGGCCATTTATTAGCACTCCTCTACATTTATCAATGTTCACATTGAGAAAACCTGTTTCCTATAGTCATTTCCCCACCTTAACCAAAATTGTTCTGCATTTTACCCTGTTAATGATTTATGAAAAAAGGAGCACAGTCACAAATCTTCCTATTATGTTTCATGTCCACTTAACTCCCCACAATTGAGTTCTGCTTATGTTTGCTTCATGACCTGCTTGTGGCAGGAAAGGTTGGTGTGGCTGATACTTTCCAGCTGCAGTCTTGAGGCACTTTGGGGTGCTTTACCTTCTCTACATTGAGAATCACCTTTGCCTTTGAAGACGAAGTGTGAAGGCATTAAAAAGAACGTTCAACGGCAACTTAGCTTTATATAATGCCTTTATTATAATAAAACAACCCACTACACATCTGCTTGCCATTATGTGGAAAACAGTTGAAATGCTTGAGGACCTTTGTTAATGGGGATGTGAGCAGATGGAGAAAATGAGTGTGCTATCGACCAGGAGCCTAACTTGTCTACCCCCATATAAATACTGTGACTGCAAGAGCAGATCAGAGGCTGGGAATTCCACAAGTCCTAAATTGCCAGATTCTATCCAGTGTTTACAAGTCAGGAGTATGATGGAGTATTTTCCACTTGCCTGGATGAATACAGCTCTAACAATATTCCAGAAGCTGAAAACCATCCAGGGCAAAGCAGTCGTTTTATTGACAGCCAATCCACCATGTTTAATGTTCACTCTCTCCACCATCTGTGCTAGCGGTTTTTACCATCTACAAGATGCACTGCAGTAACTGACCAAAGTTTCTTTGACAGTACTGTCACCACTTCCATCCCAACCCCCTGCCCCCACCTACCCACCCCACCCCCCCCCCCCCCCCCCCCCCCACCCCCACCCCCCCCCCCCCCCCCCCCCAACAACTCCCCCCCCCATCCAGAATAACAAGGACAGCAGGTGGATAGGACATTAGGATACCACTTGCAAGTTCTATTCCAAAGCCACAGACCATTCTCCACGGAGATTACACTGTAATTCCTTGATTGCTACTGAAACACGCACTATTTAACAGCATGTAGGAGTACCTCCGCCGTATGAAAGCAACAGTTCAAGAAGGGAACGTCCCTTGCCTCACAATAATTAGTAATGAACATTAACTTCTGGCTTTGCCAGTGGTGCCCATATCTGCGAACAAAGCAAAAGAAAATCCTTTTCTCACTCAAGTTCTGATTATTTCCTTGTACCTTGACTAATTCGGAGAAGTTAACAAATAACTTGTGCCACTGAATACCTCTTTATGGACTTTGCTAGAGTTGGTGCCCAGTACTGTGGTTGTTTGCTTTCAGTGGCATACTGGATACCAAAATTGGGGATAACCTACTCTGTATTTCTGAGCAAGCAACCCCAATTGAAAAGTCTACAAATTTGAAGGCCCTAAAGTGATATTGCAATGATTAACATCGTTGCTGGTCTGCTACTATAATAATACTGCACCACCGTATTTTTGTCTTTTCTCCTACTCCTTCCTGAAGCAGCAAGATTTCTATAGACGGGACTAGGATCACTTGAAGCAGTTGGGTGCAGTTGTGATAGTGCATTTTGGGGGGAAATCCAGCTTTGTTCTTTGTGACTGTTACAAGCCTTGCCTTATTTGTTGATCTATATTCTGAACTGTATTTTCATTTTCGTTAAATTTTACTCAGCTGCATAAAAATGAACTTGGTAGAGTATTTATTCATAACAGCTACCATGTGTAATGTCAATGGAATTGAAAAAAATAATTTAGTGGCATTGAAAGGAGCAGAGTCAGAGCATGTTTTCACATTCCGTTTACCTTGCAATACAAATTGCCAAGAATTGAGCCCTGTTTATTTGTAAAAAGTCTCATTTCAAGTAGGCATTTTGAGAGTAAGAGCAACCAGTGGTTGACATTGGAAATTATGTAAAATATTCATGAGAATTGAGTGCCTGGGATACATGGAGAATATATGAAAAATGAAGAACAATCATAGAGAGAGAAAGAATGGTATTATTTTGGGAAGGGAACAAGTGGAGTCTTTTGTGTTGAGAGAATTGTTTGCCATTTCTGTGTGCATTAAGGATCATCTTTTGTTGCAAAATGCTTAAGCAAATATCATAGACTTATAAACATAACCTAGTTAGCAAATCCATGTATACCTTCTGAATTGTCTGTGCAAGCTGTTGCGCTTTTGCTTCAGTTAACTTGCATAAAACAAATATCGAGCATTGTGCAGTACAAGCCGCTTAATGTGGCAAGTAGTGCATTTATTTAATCCATGCATACATCAGAGTCTTCAAATTTGTTCCAGTGCAATCGAATGATTATAATTTAAAATTGAAGGAGTGGGCCTTCCTTTTTTTGGCATTTGCTTTGATCTATATCCGTTTGAGTCTTTTGCCTCATAGATCATATTGACAAATTTGCTAATTAGATTGAATTTTGTGCACAGATGACTTCAATTATCAGATAGACTTGACATGATGATGATTATTGTCTGTACAGCATAGCACCATCTGGATGTGTAAATGAAGATTAGAGTCGAGACAGAATTGCATCTTCCATGTTGAATTTTGCAGTGCTGGATGTTGTCTGAGAGCATGTCAAATGGTATTACGCTTTCACCGGTGAATTTGATTTTGAAAGTCCAGTTTGCAGTAAATCCAGATAGATGGTTGTGTTTGGTTTGTTTAATCAACCTGAGTACAATTTGACAGGTCAAATGTAAAAAACAATGTATCTGTAATGGGAATGCTTATTCTTAAGCCACTGGAAAGACATGGAAAATTTAATTATCATATTTAAGGATTGACATTTATTCTGAGGTTAAAGCTCAGGTGTATTATTGGGATCATTTTTGAGAATCTCCAATGCTAAAGGGACATAATTAAAAATATGCAAAAGAAAAATATTGAGAGTGCTGGAAACATGAAACACAAATTGAAAGTACTGGAAATACCCATCAGGTCCTGGTGGCAGCTGTGGAGAGAGAAACCGATGTAACATTTAAGATCAGTGACCATTCATTATTGTTGTTAATAGCTCTCTTTTCCTCGCTGCACAAATGCTGAGAATTTTCAGCGTTTTTTGTTTTTATTTTGGAATTTTTTTTCTGTACTTTTGTGTCAGTTCCCACCTGAAAGCTGAACCTTCTCCAATTTTGAGCAAGGTTTGAATGACAACTGGTTGGCCGGTAACAGTGAAAACATTGGTGTCACAACATTTCTCTTGAATGGGCACACAATCTAAGTCTCCTGAGGATTGTGCTTTCATGTTGCAGATTGATCACTTCAGAGAATTAAACATTGAGTATCTCTATTGACCATTTCTTAAATTGATCAGATGATATAATCAACTCAACCATCATCAAACATCTCAGATCCTGTCTCTCCAACTCGTAAGTTTTTTTTTTATACAGAAGAGGTAAGACTGTGGTCCATTTTGTAGCCAAGAAATGTAAACAAAATTATCACAAACTACCAAACTGTCTTCCAAGGTAACACAGTGTAGAGCTGGATGAACACAGCAGGCCAAGCAGCATCAGAGGAGCAGGAAAGCTGATGTTTCGATTCAAGACCCTTCTTCAGAAATGGGGGAGGGGAAGGGGATGGGGATTCTGAAATAAATAGAGAGAGAGGGGGAGGCGGATAGAAGATGGATAAAGGAGAAGATAGGTGGAGAGACAGACAGTTCAAAGAGGCGGGGTAGGAGCCAGTAAAGGTGAATGTAGGTGGGGAGTTAGGGAGGGGGATAAGTCAGTCCAGGGAGGACGGACAGGTCAAGGAGGCGGGATGAGGTTAGTGGGTAGGAGATGGGGGTGGGGCTTGAGGTGGGAGGAATGGTTAGGGAGGCGGGGACGAGCTGGGCTTGTTTAGGGATGTGGTTGGGGGAGGGGAGATTTTGAAGCTTCTGAAGTCCACATTGATACCATTGGGCTGCAGGGTTCCCAAGCGAAATATGAGATGCTGTTCCTGCAGCTTTCGGGTGGCATCATTGTGGCACTGCAGGAGGCCCAGGATGGACATGTCGTCCAAGGAGTGGGAAGGGGAGTTGAAATGGTTCACGACTGGGAGGTGCAGTTGTTTGTTGCGAACTGAGCGTAGGTGTTCCGCAAAGCAGTCCCCAAGCCTCCGCTTGGTTTCCCTGATGTAGAGGAGGCCACAACGGGAACAGCGGATACAGTATACCACATTAGCAGATGTGCAGGTGAACATCTGTTTGATGTGGAAGGTCTTCTTAGGGCCTGGGATGGGCGTGAGGGGGGGAGATGTAGGAGCAGGTGTAGCACTTCCTGCGGTTGCAGGGATAAGTGCCGGGGGTGGTGGGACTGGAGGGGAGTGTGGAGCAGACAAGGGAGTCACGGAGAGAGCGGTCCCTCCGGAAAGCAGATAAGGGTGGGGAGGGAAAAATGTCTTTGGTCGTGGGATCAGATTGCAGATGGCGGAATTGTCGGAGGATGACGCGTTAGATTCGGAGGTTGGTGGGGTGGTACGTGAGGACGAAGGGGATTCTGTTTTGGTTGTTATTGTGGGGAGTGGGTGTGAGGGATGACTTGTGGGAAATGCAAAAGACACGGTTGAGGACATTTTTGACCACTGTGGAGGGGAAGTTGCGGTCCTTGAAAAACGAGGACATCTGGGATGTTCGGGAGCAAATGCGGCGGAGGCAAAGGAATTGGGAATAGGGGATGGCATTTTTGCAGGAAGGTGGGTGAGAGGAGGTGTATTCTAGGTAGCTGTGGGAGTCGGTAGGCTTGAAATTGATAACGGTTTCCAGGTGGATGCCAGAGATGGAGACAGAGAGGTCCAGGAAGGAGAGAGGGGTATCAGAGACGGCCCAGGTGAACTTAAGGTTAGGGTGGAAGGTGTTAGTGAAGTGGATGAACTGTTCGAGCTCCTCGTGGGAGCACGAGGCGGCACCGATACAGTCATCGATGTAACGGAGGGAGAGGTGGGGGATAGGGCCAGCGTAGCTACGGAAGAGGGATTGTTCCACGAAACCTACAAAGAGGCAGGCATAGCTTGGGCCCATGCGGGTACCCGTGGCCACCCACTTTGTCTGTAGGAAGTGGGAGGAATTGAAAGAGAAGTTGTTGAGGATGAGGACGAGTTCGGCTAAGCGGATGAGGGTGTCAGTGGAGGGGGACTGGTCGGGCCTGTGGAACAGGAAGAAGCGGAGGGCCTTTAGGCCATCTGCATGGGGAATGCAGGTGTATAGGGACTGGATGTCCATGGTAAAGATGAGGTGTTGGGGACCGGGGAATTGGAAGTTTTGGAGGAGGTGGAGGGTGTGGGTGGTGTCACGGATGTAGGTAGGGAGTTCCTGGATCAAGGGGGAGAAAATGGAGTCGAGGTAAGTGGAGATCAGTTCGGTGGGGCAGGAGCAGGCGGAGACAATGGGTTGACCAGGGCAGTCAGGTTTGTGGATTTTGGGAAGGAGATAGAAGCGGGTGGTGCGGGGTTGGGGAATGATGAGGTTAGAGGCTGTGGGTGAGAGGTCACCTGAAGTGATGAGGTGGTGGATGGTTTGGGAGATGATGGTTTGGTGATCGGGGATGGGGTCATGATCAAGGGGGCGGTAGGAGGTGGTGTCGGAGAGTTGGCGTCTGGCCTAGGCGATGTAGAGGTCAGTGCGCCAAACTACAACTGCGCCTCCCTTGTCCGTGGGTTTTATGGTGATGTTGGGATTGGAGCAGAGGGCTGCACGTTCTAAGGCGTCTTCCAAGGTACTTGTTTTTATGAGAACAATCGATCAATTTTCTAGATTGATAGCCAACATGAGTTTTTTTCATCTGAATTCATTTCTTAACCAAAGACATGTAAAACGCATCTGCTGTCTTCTGCTGTTATCTTTCTCTTGCCTGACTGGCTAACTTTTGCCACCCAAATGACATATTAATGTGATCAAATACAGCTGTTTTTGGAGATTAACTTTTCCCATTAACGTTCCACAATACCATCCATACAATTGAGGTCTTGGACTTCATTGAATTAATTTTTGAAAAACTTTGGAAATCCTTGCTCTGCTTTTGTCTTTTAGCGTTTTGTCCTGCAGCTGTATTTCAGGAAGTGGGCTAATTTGTGTCTCTCTGATCTTGCTGGTTTAGTTTATGAACAATAATTACACAATAATGTATACATTTTTCCATGTTATGTTTTCTTATTACTAATATAAACCAAAATGCCACTTTCCTCTGCAATTTTCTCCCTTCTTCCCTGGATTTTTGTAATTTGTGCTGCAGTGCATGGCCTCCTGGCCTTCATAACTCGTCCAGACAGCATGTGTCAAAAAAAAACACTTAAATCTGACACAACATCATGACTAAATTGAATCCAACCTTACCTGATGCCCACATTTATTTCCAAGTTACTTTTGCTTTATGTTTGCTTTAAGCCAATACTGTTACTGAGCATTGAGATACTGGTCTGGATCATCTTGGCCTGTGGGTGTCCACTCATACGCTGCCATTAACGCTGCTTGCTCCTTATTGCTAAGCAAGGTTCTTCTACTCTTACACTGCAGCAATTCTTTAGTTACTGCTGTCTATAACGGATGATCTAATTTAGCTCTCTCGGTCAGTGTTTTCGCTCTTGCTGATGCACAGTCAGAAATATTTCATCATTACGGCAGCACGGTGGCCCAGTGGTTAGCACCGCTGCCTCACAGCACCAGGAACCCGAGTTTACCCTCTGGCGATTGTCTGTGTGGAGTTTGCACGTTCTCCCCGCATCTGCGTGGGTTTTCTCTGGGTGCTCCGGTTTCCTCCCACAGTCCAAAAATGTGCAGGGTAGGTGGATTGGCCATGCTAAATTGCCCGTTGTGTTCAGGGATGTGTAGATTAGGTGGGTATAGGGGGAATAGGTCTGGGTGGGATGCGTTGAGGGTCAGTGTGGACTTGTTGGGCCGAAGGGCGTGTCTCCACACTGTAGGGATTCTATCCTATTCTATTATTTGCATAAATTATATGATATTACAACTGGAGGTGGAGATTATTTGTCATTTTATTTCTCTCCTTCCTGAAGGTTTGAAGCAAATTGTCACACTTGCACTCCATGTAGTTAATTCAGTGTGGGAATTAAGCTTGCAGTCTCTGATCTTTAAGGATCAATGATTGCTTTCACTAACTGAGCACTAGGAGGTTGGTCAAACAGTTTTATGTGTTTTGCTGAAACCTTACATTGGAATCTAATGCAAGGATGGAAATTAATGGAGTGCATTGGCAATAAAGCTGGAAATGTTTCAGAATTTGCAATATCTGGTGCCTTTCACTTTCTTGTTTCAGCGTCCATTACATTGGTTTTGTATGTTGAAACAATATCCTTTTTTATTCCCTTGAATTCTGTATTGCTGTCTGTACCTGTATTTATCCAGATCCAGAGTTATAATGGATTCTTGCAAGGTGGATACATTTTTCCCCTGACCTTGAATAATAGAGACGTTGGGGTTTGTTTGGCTATCACCTTGTTAGAACCTAACTGTAATCCTGTAAAGAGATAGTAGGAACTGCAGATGCTGGAGAATCTGAGATAGCAAGGTGCAGAGCTGGATGAACACAGCAGGCCAAGCAGCATCAGAGGAGCAGGAAGGCTGACGTTTCAGGCCTAGACCCTTCTTCGGAAAATCATTCACTGAACATACTTCTTTTTAAGATTCATTCATGGGATGGGGAAGTAGCAGGCAAGGTCAGCATTTGTTGCCCATTCCCAATTTCCCTTCAATTGAGGGTTATTCTCTCGGTTAACTCAGAGAGCAGTTATGAGCCAGTCATGTTATTGTGGGTGTGGAGTTACACTGAAGGCCAGACAAGTGAAAGAAAGCAAACCCTCCAGAACATTAGTGAACCAGCTGGGTTTTTATAACAATTGATAATGGTCACATGGTCACCATTAGTGAATCAGATGTTTTTATCATGACAACGGTTCAAATTCTGTCAGGTGCCGTTTTGGGATTTGACCCCATGTCCCCCACAGCATCAGTCTGAGGTTCTGGATTACTGGTCCAGTATTATTACCACCAATCCAATGCCTCTCCTAATATTCGTACATCATATCAGCCTTCTGTTATCATGTCTTTTGTCAAGTTTAAAATGCTCAAAGCCATATCATAGAATTTTTGGGGTGATAGTAACCTAGTGATTATGTCACTGAACAGGCCAATGATTGAGCCATACAGAATGGAAATAGACCTTTCGGCCCAACTCATCCATGCCAACCAGACATCCCAATCTGACCTCGTCCCATTTGCTAGCATTTGGCCCATATCCCTCTGAACCTTCCTTATTCATATACCCATCCAGATGCCTTTTAAATGTTGTA